>NC_052484.1:15426079-15466488 GCF_009730915.1 Dioscorea cayenensis subsp. rotundata
ATAATGAAGAACAACATATAGACAACTTTTGACGATTTGAAAACTTCAACCTTACGTTTGTAACACCCTCTCGCGATAAATGTTGATTCGCATAGCAAATGCATGACAATATGCTTTAGTATGTTTTTTTGAAAAAACCATTAACAAAATACAAAATGAAAAAAAAAACCTTCAAATAAAATTTTTGTAAAAAAACATGTGAACAAGCCTTACATCTAAACTTTCTTGCCATATCAGCATGACACACTAGAAAACCTTAAAAATACTAAGTTAAGTACAAATGCATCTTGGCCTAGCCAGTTTAGACTTTTAGCACTGAGATTCTAATTTCATTTAACTTATAATGCCTTGCGTATCTGTTAATAGCCTGCAAAATGAAATACATAACAAAATTGATTTAGTATGATTATCGACAATCTAATCTAACCCAAATCTCCATGCACTAGTTAGCATAGAATAATTATATCTCATCTCATCTAACATCTTCACACATTACTTCCCTAGCTTTCACTAATACATTGTTCTTTTATAGGTCATACACTACAAATGAGGTGAGACACATGCTTACAAAGCGATGCTCAAGAAGCGATCTCAACATTAATATAAAATCAAATGGGTGAATCCAATCAAAACTCAACCTTTGTACCATGAATGTAACAGTTTGAGTGATTCATGTATGAATAAATCCCTTACTATGATATATGTTTTCAAAGCTCTCCTGTATCTGCTAACTAATGTAAATTTATCAACAAATGAAATATTTATTACAATTTACAATCAAACTGTCTCATACATAAGCCCATATAGTAGCAGAAGCTAGATTAAACCACACTAGTATAAGGGCACCATTTTGGCGGGTTAAATAAAAATACTGACATAATTTTACCAATATAGGAAGTGCAGATGATTACTCTGAGATTGTAGAATATTTTATTAACTTCTGCGAGTGTGGTTGATAAATACTGCATTACGCAGAACCGACCGGTGGCCCGATTATGACTTTAATAGATGGGCGGTCACTGAGAGCCCGCCCTCGGACCAGTTGGACCTTTGGAGTGTCCTTGGGAGGCCCGGGTGGGACCAGAATCACCAGGATCCTTTGCCAGGTCCGGATGCGAGTGGAAATGAGTGCTCGGATATGATGTTTTACAGTGAGAAAATATTCCATTTCTCAGGTGGAATATTTTTATGATCATAATACCTATATTATTGCTATACTGATTTTATATTTTTAAAATTAAGTACCAAAACCAACCAATATGGCACTTAATTCTCGGGAAAAATGTTAAATTGCTTAACGGCGTATTGTCACGGATATGCATCATGTTTGGTCTAATCCAAACATGCCCTAATATTAATCTTACGTAATAGTCTCTCAGCCTCTCCAGCACTATTTACGCCTTGGGGATTGGTTTGCACATAGTAAATGACTTAGTGGTCCTCTGGGCCCTCTCCGAGTGGAGCAGTCAGTCGTGTCTGGTTTTAAATACAAATTTCTCGGTCAGCGGTGGCGCGGAAGGAGGTGGCACTTTCATGGTGAGAAGGGAAGAGGATGTGCTGAGAATGAGCATGAGAACAAGGAAAGAGGATCGGGAGTGCTACCACCATGGCTTCATCTTCATGGGTCGGAGAACGTGAGACTCTCTCTCTCTCTCTCTCTCTCCCTCTCTCTCTCTCTCTCTACATTCAAAGACTTGGATGGAGGAGGAGGAGAAGAAAAGTGTCGTCGGTTGGTGAGAACTTGCAATTTGCTCACGAGATTCTCTCTATAGGAGGTCCTCTCTCTTTGGATTTCCACAAATATTATGTTTTGTTATTTTTGTTTTAAATCTTTGTTAACACTTCATTTTTAGTTAATGGAGACATGTTTCTAGGATATCAAATGATCCTGGCGTTCCCATTTATTTATTTACTTATATTACAAATTTACAAAATCTAAGCAGAAGTTTGCTCTATCGACAAAACCATCACTTATATCTGCGGCCAAAAGATGCAAAGAATATTATATAAAAGAAATACTGTAAAAGAACTTCTGCTCGATAATCAAAGAAAGAAGAACCGACTACCCATCTCTCTCTCATATATATGCATTTCTTGTGCGGTATTTATGGCTAGAGCCTGATAGAACTGAGAGTAATCTTCCCAGAACAACACTCAACTAATCACCTCCTAGATTTAACGTGGTATATCTATTCGTCAGGTGTTTGTAATTTTAATCCGTCCAGATCCCTGCTCATCCCTTGTTATTATTATAATTGTGTCAAACAAAACTTTTTCTGGTGAAAATGCATGTCGTTCCTTTGCGGTTTAGATTTTGTCCCTTCTTTTTACTCAAGGTAAGCTCTAAAATGAAGAACATCACACACGACTTTGTTGCCTGCTAAGCGTAGAAATCTAGAAATAGTAATGTTGGTTTGTGATTATCTAATATATAAGTCCAGTATATATGTGTGTGTGAGATGTGACATATCTATCTATGTCTTGTGGGCTTATGCTGCATTTATATATATATATATATAAAATTGGCGCCATCCTAATTCAAAATCAAATTAAAATAAAACCACATGTGACAATCGTAATCATTAGGACAACATGTGGACAAGATAAATAAATTTTATAATATGTGGATATGTCAAAGATCTTACAAGTACATATCACGAGGCGATCTAAATATTTAAAATCCAAAGATCGACCTAGAGCTAGCGGATCTCTGAGGCGATCTAAATATATATATATATATATTCAGAGTCTGCAGATTAAAGCCGAGCAGGCGATGCCGAAAGTGATGCAAAATATACTAAAATAATCAAATGACCAAGATTGGCGGGAGCGCATAGATTCTCGAGGCAATCTAAAATGAGTCAAAATCAAAAGATCGTTCGAGGAAACCTGATTTGAGGACAATCTATATTCAAATCTACGGATCGTGCTAGAGCACTCGAGTCCGAGCGATCCAAAATACACCAAATATCCAAATATTAAGATTGGTAGGAGACACGGATCTCAAGGCAATCTAAAATAGTCCAAAATCCCAAAGATCGTTCGAGGCGCGAGATCTTGGGGCTGATCTAAAAATATTCGATCTGCGGATAAGCCCACAGAGCACTGCGACGCTCGAGGGTGATGCTAAAATACTCAAATATCAAGATACTGCGAGAGCGCGATCTCGAGGCGGTCTAAACTATTCAAATCCTCGGGATAAGCCAAGAACAGCGATCTTGAGGGTGATCGATATACTCAAAAATATCAAGATTTGCCGAGGAGCCGCAGGATCTGGGTAGTCTAAAAATGTTCGAAATATCGGACGACTGCGAGCCACCGGATCTCAAAGGTCGATCCATATACAAAAATATCCGAAATCCTCAAGATGCTGTGAGACCTGCAGGATCTGCGGCGATAATATATATATATATATATTTCGATCGGCCCGAGAGCACCTCAGATCTCGAAGCGATCGAGATATCTAAAATATACTGAAATATCAAGGTCGGCCGAGAAAGGCCTTGTATTTGGGAAGGTCAATCTAAGAAAATATTCGAAATGCGAGATCGGTAGAGGCGTAGATTTGAGAAGATCCTGAAATACTCCGATATCAAGATACTTGCTTGGAAGCCTTGCGGATCTCAGAGAGCGATCTCAATAAAGTGCTCAAATTCGAGGCTAAGAGCGCGATCCTCGGCGGGTCCAAGTTTCAAGACGCCTATGAGCGGTGATCTTGATGCGACTACTGATACGAGATCAATGGCGGGAGATACAGATCATGGGCGTGATATGCTTTATATATATATATGATATAATAAATTAAAAAGAAAATACGAAATGGGACCAAAAGATGAAAAACGAAAGCTGACTAAAAGGAAATAGGCGCAAAAGAAATGATTAAATAGAATCAGGTTGTGAAAAATATGTAGCTATATATAATGAAGATGGAAATTAAAAATAAAATCGAGACAGCCTTATATGTATATATATAATTAAGGAAATAGAAAGTAAAAATCCGATAATAAATTTAAAAAAAATCAATCAAAATCAAATCAAAATAATAATGTAGTATGTATAAATATAATATATATATAGGATATGGAATATATATATATGTATATAATAACAAATCAATCAATCAAGTCAGTAAAATAAAATAAATAAAATAATATATATATCTTTTAAAGAAAAAATAAAATAAAACCAAAAATAAAATATATATAAAACTCAAATCAGGATAAAAAAAAAAAGATAATGTATAATAATATAAAATAAATAAATAAAAATGACATATAATAATAATACTTATCTCTGACCAATAAAACAAATAAAGTAAATAAATAAGCACATTATGTATAGATAATTATATTATATTAAAGATAATATAATACATATTATATAACAAATTAAAATAAATAAAATAATATATATATATATATGCGCAAGAGAGATGGCGTGGTCACCCCATGATATGGATAACTTCACCCGCGTCGCTCACGATAAAACCCGTTCACGTCGCTTCCACGAACGCGGTAAAACTTTTAAAAGGGACAAAGCGGTTCGAAGAGCGGGGAGGGAGAAAGATCTGGGATTCTCGAGGGGATTACGGGCTTCCTACAAGCGAAAGATATTCAAGAAAGAAAGAGGGCCGGGACAGCGGGAGAAAAGGCGAAGAAGGAGAAGCGAAGAAATTTGATTTCTACTGCCAAAAGGATACTCATATAAAAGAAAATAGAAAGGCGAGGAGGGGCCAGAAGAAGAAAACACAGGACAGGAAGAAGTGTGGCCTAGAGAAAACGAAGGAGAGAGGAGGGCCAGGCCGGGAGAAGAAGATTCAAGTTTTCTCTCGGCCGAAGATAATTTCATATAATAAAGAAGAAGTAGAGATCCCGCCTACGCATTTGGTCCAGCCATTTCTAGTCTCTGTTATTACCATCCTGTAACTTGGCATGGCGTGCAATGACGAGATGGAGGAAGGAAGCTCTCTGTTGCTACGGGAGAGGCAGAAAGAGAAAAAAGAAGAAGACTCTCACCATACATACACCGCTATCATAGTTCTTGTAAACCGTCATTGTCAAAACCACTTGTTGCCTGTCGGCCCAGGAGATAGATGCTTGACGTCTCTCCATCGAAAGAAAGAGAAGAAATTAATATTGAGGAAGAAAGGCGAAAAGAAGAACAGAGGAGGCGAGAAGCTAGGGAAGGCGAAGGCGGGAGAAGCCGGTAGTGTAGAAGAAGGAAAGTTACTTGCAGCTGCACTTTTGAAGTCGTATCATTTGCTACCCTCGGCCCGATGTGCGCCGTTGTCCACCACCACCACCCCTTCTACTGAGAATTAAATGTAGCTTATCGGGTTAAATTCGCACAACTGTGACCCGGCACTGTTCAAAAATCAAACCCTCTAATCTGATTTCAGCTTCCCCTGCCAACTACGAGGGTTCCAAATACACTTAAATATCATGAATAAATGCTTTCAGAACTGTGAGATTTAACCGCTACAAGATCGCCATAATGATAAATAAAAAGAAGGAAGAAGGACCCACTGCAATCCTGGACTCAACCTGACTAGCTCTATAGTCGAACGGTGATCTACTAGGGTCCTGCTCCTGCAACTACAGCACATTCAGTTGGTCGGTAGTGGCTTAATAATTTCAAACTATTAAATACGATTATATATAATATAAATACCAACTTCTCCAAATAATTTTCCAACTTTTTCAAAATGCGGTGCTGCAAAATACTGATCTTTAAAAGAACTCTTGAGCGTAAATTCGACGTAAATCGACATCTGATTTGGTTTTCTCGGGAAAAGCATCAAAATTTTGTGAGGTGCAGTCTCGTCCGCGATTCAAAAATATAACATAAATCTCAAATTCAAAAATAAAGCGATACCCGACACTCTCGTACGCAACATGCGGTCACAGAAAACTCTCCTAAACCGCTCGGTGGCCGGCGGCTGGGTCCGAGGCGTCGAGGAACTCCCGATCTTGCCCAACGTTGACCCATCCGGTTGGCGGTCGGTGACGACTGCGATGAATATCCGGTCGAGGCTCTACACTCCCACTGGCGGCCCTCGTGATGATCAACTCGGTCCACCACGCCACCTCCCAAGAAGGCTGGCGTGGGGACCACACCTGCTCGTGGTCGGGGCCTTAGCCCCGTCGCCCGTCACAGCGATCAAATGCATCGTGACTATATTACCATCGATACTCTAAATCATATCCGCGAGGGGATCCTTTTCCGGGACAAGTATTCACATCGACCCGGGAGGCAAACATTGTTTTCCTGAGAAGCGATGCCCAAAGTGTAACCATGCATAATACCGGTAAGATCCACTTGATACCGTTCCTATACACCCGCCAAATGAAAACCAATTCTACTAACTCGATGCCGGTAAAACATCCTTTAATATGCTCACGTGGTTCCATGTAGATCACTCGAAATCAAAAGCATATATACGCATCGAAAATAAATACAAGAAATTGAATAATTAAATCACACATATACATGTGTACTATTCACGGCTACATATAATTATATCTGAGCGATGTATCGATACGGTTATCGTGGCATAGTGGGAAAATAAATATAAGTATATTTAGAGCCTTACTCGTGATTAAACGTGATAAAATAAAATATCTTAACATGTATCTCAAAATACAACCAGGCTAAAGCAGAGTTATTTCAAAATAATAACCATTAGTCGATTATTTAAAATAATAGTCACTACTCAAACTCCTTACACGGGTGTCCAGCGGTTCCTTGCTAGACACTGGAACTCCCTCCCAGCCGAACGACACGCCCTGACAGAATATTATAATAAAAATAAATATACGTATTTAAAACTCAAGAGAAAATACATAATAATCAACTCTCTATTGGGCGTCACTCCACGTCGGTTGAGGCAGGCCTGCATGTCAGAATCGTGCTCGTGCAGCTTTCAAAGCCCGGCTGATTTGGACTACAGACCATTACGGACCAGCGCAGGCACGTCGCCGAGTGGCGGCAATTGAGCTTCAAATTCGCGCAGACAAGGCTCGATTTCACTGAGCAAGGAGTTTAATTAAACCAATGGACTCTCGAGCAACTCGATTCTTATGCGAAAATATATTGAACCAAAACTTGGTTCAGCCCAAAACCCTTAGCCCGACATCAAACAGACAAATCAACCTCGCTAATTCAATTCAACCAAATAGATTCAAATGTGATCACATGCTCAACTTGATTTAATCAAACCACGACGGATCAATTCAATCGAAACGCGGTGGAATTCGATTCTCATCAAAACCCAATTCCAATTCAATTAAATGAACTTTGGTTAAACCAAATCAAACTCAACTCAATCGAATTCGATTCAATTCAACTCAACCAGAAATCAATTATAACTTGGTTTGATCAACGAAATCGACTTGGCTAACTCAACTGAATTTCAATCTAACCACTAATCATATAACATCTGTCATCGCTAATCTCAGCAATTAACTAAAACTAAACCTGATCTCGGTGCTTCTGATGGTTACTACGGTAAAACCGAAAATCTGCATCCTTCATTTCGAAAGCTAGATTCATCACAAATATCGATGATACACGAAATTGAAACCCGATCGTCATAACCATTAAAACATGTTTTTCCTACTCAAATCGCATCATTATCTTCATCAAATCCATCAAATACACATATATACGTGCATACGTACACTCATTCATCAAAAATACACCAAGAAAAGCTCTTACCAACTAAAACCATCCTCCCATGAGCTCCATACAGTGATCTCCCCATCACATGTCAAATCTCCATTTTTCTCCTCATTTTCTTCATTTTTATTTTATTTTTCCTTCTCTGGATTCTTAGGCATCAAGATGGAGAAGAAGATGAACAATTCTCAAACCCTAGATTTTTCCTCTAAATTACATTTTCAGCGAAATTCACTTTCAATCCTCAAATATATTTTTCTTACAAAACGGTCCCTGAGAAAACTCACCAATGATCCTGAATTATGAAATAGTATTCTCAAAAGGTCCTTTCAAATTACCCATGGTCCCAGGGTTATAACACAACATTTTTTAAAAGATCCCTTCCATCTTACTTTTCGGTCTCGGTTTCCATAAACATTTCATGTCCATCCTTTTTCATTTTATTTTTAACCCAAAATAAAAACTTTTACATTTTAAGTCCTTACGTTTCCAGAGCTTGGGTTTCTCACCAAAAATTACTCGTGCGAAAAATATTCTCTAGTTGTGTGTGCGCAGAATATATTTTTCAGGTAATTATCCGAAAGGTTCGAGGGTGTACTGATCCTTCCCAATAAAAATTTACGTCCTCGAAATTTCTTAGCGTCGTCAATCGATATCATGAATTTACGTTTCTTTGGTTCGAGATCTGTTTCTCTTGCTGCAAATATGGCTTAATAGTAAATAATCACCTTTATGCAAATCACTATATATCGATTGACAAACAACATGCCAAACACACTTTCTTGGCATCTTCAAGTCGACTCATTTTGGATAAAAACAATTCCGTCGAATATCTCAACCCATGATCCCGATTACGATTCTCTACTCGAGCTCTTTTGTCTCGAAAATGTCAAAACCTACTATCGGGTCCTCGATCCCAACATGCAACTTAGGGTTTTAACTGGATTGGAGACTCTAAATACTCTATTGGGCCCTCTAACTTTGCATCGCTAATCACTACTAAACCTTTAAGTCTAGAGCATGACTTCTAAACTTGAGCTCGAGATCACAACCAGTGATCTCTACTACCGGGATATCTCAACCTCATGCTCGATACCAAAAGATGTCGCACCCACTTCTCTTGAGGTAAATGTGCCCATCGGGTTAAAATTCCCTTTTTAGCGGAAGCTGACATCTCTGTTTTTAAACAAAATCGGGACCCTCCTGAAATCCATGATTTACAACTTTACACCAACTACGGGTTCGAATACATAAATATCATGAATCTGATAACTCAAATTTTACTTGAGTACTAACCGCTACAAGATCACAACAACAATAAATAAAAAGAAAGGAAGAAGGACCCACTGCAATCACGGACTCGACTGACTAGCTCTATAGTCGAGCGGTGATCTACTAGGGGTCCACTCCTGTGACTCTGACAGCATTCGAGTTGAGTGGGTGGTGGCAATAATTTCAAATACTTAAATCAGATATATATATAGTATATAAATACCAACTTCTCAAATAATTTTCCAACTTTTTCAAAATAAGGAATTTTAGCAAAATCAATCTTTAAAGAACTCTTGAAACATAAATTGACATAAATCAACATCAATTTGATTTTTCTCGGAAAACACAAATTTTGTGAGAGTCCGGTCTCATCACAATTCAAAATATAACATAAATCTCAAATTGAAAAATAAAGCAATACCCAACACTACCGACATAACATGGTCTAGAAAACTCTCTAAACCCTCCTCGTGGCCGTGGCTAGGTTCGAGGCCGTCAAGGAACTCACGTCCTCACGTTGACCCATCCGGTTCACCGGTCGGGTGACCCGGCTACCCGATGAATATCGATCGAGGGCTCTACCTCCCACCGAGCGGCCCTCGTAGTAATCAACACCCAGTCCACCACGCCACCTCTAAAAAGGTGAGCCGTGGGGACCCACTACTCGGATGAGTCGGGCCTTGGCAGCCCATCAAAACCATCAAGTAAATACAAATGAATAATACCATCGATATAAATCATATCACGGGATCCTTTTCCGGGACAAAGTATTCACATCACGGAAATAAACATTTATTTTCCAAAGCCCAGTGCCAAAAAGTATAACCATGCATAATACCGATGAAGATCCATGATACCGATTCCTATACGAGGAATGAAAACCAATTCTACTAACAATGCCGATAAAACATCTTTAATATGCTCACATGGTTTTCATAAATCACTCCAAATCAAAGCATATATACCCATCAAAAATAAATACAAGAATTGAATAATTAAATCACATATACATGTATTTTTACTATTCACAAATACATATAATTATACAAAACTGATGTATCAATACGGTTATCATGGCACATCGTAGGAAAATAAATATAAGTATATTTCGACCTTATACGTAATTAAACATGATAAAAATGAAATACTTAAACATTTATTTCCAAAAATACTAGCCATTAAACAATTATTTCAAAATAATAATAATTAATCAATTATTTAAAATAATAGCCACTACCAACTCACACCGGTGTCCTTGGGTTCCTTGCTGACACGGAACTCCCTCCCAAGAGCCGAACAACACCTAATAGAATAATATAATAAAAATAAATAACATATTTAAACTCAAAAAGAAAATACAAAAATAATAATCAACTCTCTATTGGGCCCCACTCACTCCAATCGGTTCAAACCGACCTTGCATAATCAAATGGTCTCCAATTGCACTTAAGCCAACTCAATTTGGACTGAGACCATTCCAGACCAGCCCCGAACCATCCTCAATTCCACCGAACCAAGCTCAAATTCACTGAACCAAACTCAATTTCACTGAACCAGGTTTAATTAAACCAATCAGCCTTGAACCAACTCAATTCTTATACAAAAATATATTGAACCAACTTGGTTCAGCCCCAAAAACCCCTATAGCCCAACATCCAAAAGCAAACCCAAATCAACTTCAACTAATTCAATTCAACCAAACCATTCAAGTCCAACCACACTCAACTGATTTAATCAAACCACTACTGGATCAATTCAATCAAACCCAACCATTCAATTCTCATCCAAACCCGATTCAATTCAATTAAATGAACTTGGTTAAACCAAATCAAACTCAACTCAATCAATTCGATTCAATTCAACTCAACCAAATCAATTATAACTTGGTTTGATCCAACCAAATCAACTTGCTAACTCAACCAATTCCAATCTAACCATCATCATTAACATCTTAATCATCATAATCATCAACTTAATTAACTAAACCAAACCCTAATCTCGGTGCTACGATGAGTGCTACGATGAAAACCGAAAATCTCATCCTTCATTCAAGCTAGATTCAGTCACGAAATCTGATGATTTTTCAACACAAATTGAGCTAACAATCATCTATAACCATTAAACATGTTTTTCCTACTCAAATCCATCATTATCTTCATCAAATCCATCAAATACACATATATACATGCATACATACACTCATTCATCAAAAATACACCAAGAAAAGCTCTTACCAACTAAAACCATCCCTCCGGCGAGCTCCCTCCGGCGATCTCCCATCCCCCACCTCAAATCTCCCATTTTTCTCCTCATTTCTTCATTTTTATTTTATTTTTCTTCTCGGGTTACTGTAGCACAAAGATGGAGAAGAAGATGAACAATTTCTCAAACCCTAGATTTTTCCTCTAAATTACATTTTCAGCCGAAATTCACTTTCAATCCCTCCAAATATATTTTCTTACAAAACAGTCCCTGAAAAACTCACCAATGATCCCTGAATTATGAAATAGTATTCTCAAAAGGTCCTTTCAAATTACCCAACGGTCCCCAGGTTATAACACAACATTTTTTTAAAAGATCCCTTCCATCTTACTTTTTCAGGTCCTCGGTTTCCATAAACATTTCATGTCCATCCTTTTTCATTTATTTTTTTAACCCAAAAATAAAAACTTTTTACATTTAAGTCCTTGTTCTTTTCCGCTTGGGTTTCTCACCAAAATTACTCGTACAAAAAAATATTACTGCAACTGTAGTAATACCCTGAATATATTTTTCCAGTAATTATCCAAAGGTTCAGGGTATTACAGTTATCGTCGTTACTGCTGCCTGAGATGAAGGAAGGAGGCTGAAAGCAATTAGATTCTTGTCACGAGATTTCAAGAACATCAATTGAATGATCCAAGTCAGTGCTTGTTCCTCTTCGTGAAGATCTTCAAGGATGCTGCTGCCGGTGATGGAACTACCTCCGTTATCGTCTCCGACTACCTCCACAAGCTTTCCCTCTCTCAAAGCACTTGAGATTGGCCAAAATCTATGGCGATACCGGTCGAACTCTTTGACCACAAATCCTTCAACAAATTCGCTGCAATATCCCTCAATAGCAAGATTGTTAGTCAGTACTCATTTCTGGCCGTGCCTCTTGTTGTCAATTCGGTTCTTCCTGTCGTCGATCCATGCTCAGATTCGATTCTGGAGAAGCAAAGAAGTGAAGGAGATCTTTATGCTAGCAGCAGATAAGTGAAGGAGCACTACGCGGAGGGTGTTGAGCTTATTGTTCGGCGCTTGATGTCGTTCGCAAGGAGGCCAAGAACTGCGATTTCCTGTAAGGTTTCCAAGTATGCTATTTTATGGGAGGAGTATCCTGACCGGATGATGTTCATTTTCTGTGTCTTCCCTTGTGGGGTTATACAATGTTGTTCTTCCTATTCATCAAATGAAGAACTTGCAAGCTTGTTCCGCAACTTATTGTTGATCTGAAATATTCTTTGCTAAGTTTGCTTTGAAACCGATCCCCTGCACTCTTGTTTCGGCGATCTCATCACTGCTTGAAGGAAATTTCAGATGCACCTGTGAAAATGTGATGCGAGTTCTTCGAACGCATAAAGATAATGCCATAGCGACGATGGAAGCTTTTGTGTATGATCCACTCATAAATGGGAAGCTTTTTCAACTTCAATGAGTCCCGGATCATCAGCATTAAGACCAGTTCCGCGCAACAAGTAGCAGTTCATAGTCCCTTAATTTGTGATGATACACGTTAAGTAGACCACGAGTTATTTGTAAGGCTTTAAAACTATGTCAGGTGGTGTCCATTTTGGTGAACCCATGAAGATTTATAAATGGTGTGCATAATGTGCTGTATATACAAGCCTCATGTTTCCTAATTTGAGTGTGATGTGTTTTAGTTTTATTATGTAAGCGAATGCGGAGCTGAAGATTGGCTTGGTCACCATCTTTGTGCTGGATAATAATTGAGGGTGCAACATTATGGATGTTACTAGATACTAGTAAAAATTATGAGTCTGAGAGGTTGATATAAATATATATATATATGTCCAAACAAGTTGGTGGAGTCTCTATCACCCAAATATGAAAGAATCAAAGCATTTACAAACACACCAGTTACAAAGACACCAGTTTCTCCATATTGTATATATATATATATATATATAAGAATGCATTTTTGACTTAAGCATTGAGGTAAATGAATAATAAGAAAAAGAATGAGGACCATGCTATAGTATGCATGCATGTTCATGATGTGCAATACCCAGGTGCATGAAACTTTGCAAAGAGGACATTAAGCTTATAAACTTTATCAAGTGGGCCTCCTCTGATGCAATGAAAGCCAAGCTATGACTTATGTCCATGTTTCCTCTTAATTAAATATATATAATGACATATCAAAATGATCAAATGCAAGCATCCTTACCCGTATAACTCATATTAGAAAGAAATTAAAAAAAACAGGTCCCACCATGAGATGAACAAATGATAAGGAGAATGAGAAAAATGCAACGTTATGGTTCATTAATATATATATTTATATATATATATATATATATAATAGAGCGGGTCCCACCATGAGGGAAATGAATTAAAAGAAAAAAAAAAGGCCCACCTTACACATGGGTATGAAATATGAATATGATGTATATATATATATATATATATTCATCCCAAAGCAACACCAAGAAGATTCATCTCGAGGCAACAATTAAATTTGTTGTGAGGGGTAATGAGATATATATTTCAAAGTGGCAAAGAAATGCAACGTGGTAACAAGGAACATGCAGCAGTATATCATTATATATATAAGTTACATATCCACATATATTTGTATATGATGTCATAAGAAATATATATATATATATATATATAATGAAGCAAAAATCAAAACCAAAGCAATCAAGTCAAGATTCAAGATATGAAAAGAGTCAAGGCTTGAAAATTCATACAAATCGACAATTGAACTCAGCAGTGTCAAGACATCATAAGTCGAAGACCTAAAGAGTTTCACAAGTCAATATTAAAAATTCATATAAATCGACAATTGAACTCGGTGAGTCTCGAGACATCAAAAGTCGAAGACCCAGGGAGTTTCACAAGTCAATATTTGAATATATATATATAAATCGACAATTGAACTCAATGAGTTTCAAGACATAGTCAAAGGCTCAAGAGTTTCACAAGCAAAGACTGGAAAGAAGCTGCACAAGCATAAAAGTTGAAGCTTATGGAAAGTCAAAAGCAAGTTTATGGTTCATCAACATAGAGAATCAAATTCAAGATACAAATCAAATTTAGGGCGCAAAACGTCCAAAACACAAGTTCACAAGTTTCTAAATCATGTCCAAGATTCAAATTCTCAAAATTTGATGAAGACTAGATGTCGTCAAGAGTCAAAGCACGCTTTTTCAGCAAAATAGTTGGAGCGAGGTAAAACACTTAATCATTGCTTACTTAGGCCCTTAAACCTAAGTGGCATCAAGATGGTTTCAAATTCTTTGTATTAACAACAAAATCTGTAAATTCATATTTATTGAAATGAATGAAATTTATTGTCACAACTTGTTTCCTTTTCACACTTATTTCTTAATCGGAGGTTCCTGCGACAATGCCCAGGGTAATTAACATTAAGGGCTTGCCCCTAATGGAAGTCACGAACCCATAATCTCTTGAAGTCATAAAAAATTAAATTTGATTTGTGATCCATTTATTTCAATCGGTCTAACCCTAATTAAAGACCGGGTGAGAAAAAAGGAGCCCACAGCACCATATGTATCTACATTCTAAATGCGTTATTATGATGTAGCTTTTAAATTCTCAAAATCCATGCTAGCCTAAGTCTAAACTTATTTTGATTTAAATAAACAAATTACTAAACAAATAAATGAAGTATAACAATGAAATTTTAAACATTGCTTCAAAATTCAATTACATATTGCCGATTCAGAAAAACACCCATAAAACCACTACATTATACGTACAGACAACTGCAATAAAAAAACCACTACAAACATTATATAAGTTTTGTAAACAAATTAAATTCATATTTCTATCTACAAACTTGACTGCAAAACTATCTCACTAAACAATCTTCACCTAACCATTCATTAGAAATTATATCACTGGCTTTTAGACCACACAAATGACTCTCACACTCCCATCCCTCTTTTTCAATCCATTTACTTTCTATACTCCATACTATATTTCTAAACAATTTTGTTGAAAAATGTTTGCAATTATTTATCATATGATTACCATTTTTTTTAATGGTTTTGAGACATTCTCAACTTTTCCATTGGCAACCATGTTGAGCATTGTCATGCTAGAATGACGTGTTTCTTGATTTTTGTATAAAATAATCCCCCCTACATAGCCAACAAGTAAATGGCCTTTAAAAGTTGCATTTGTTAGATGTTGGATGCCCAAATTCATATTTAGCTTGAGACATTCTATCTGAAAAATAATTTCAAAAATATTTTTCAATATTAGTACTATAACTTATCTACCATGAAAAACAAAATAAATGATAAGTTTTTATTAATCCAAGCACCAAACTAGCTTCCAAATTGTTTCTCCGGGCACAAATTTGAAGAAAATAAATATACTCCTTCATGTCAAGACACCATAAATTATCAACTCGCATTAACTGCCCAACTTTTTGACTTTTAGATGCTACATAAAAACTCTTACAACTGGAAAAAATATATATAAATATATACTCATAATTCAAAGAAGCAACTATGATTTTTATGCTATGAATAATGAATGCAATTACTAGGCACGTAATATTTTGAGATCATTAAAAGATCTTGAAAATGTTGAAGCTATAAATGCAATGACTTCTTCGATACTATCTTGAGGGATGATTTCAATAAAAAGGTTGCAATACTTCTCTCCCATACTAACATAATTAAACAAAATGATTTTTAGGAATTTGAGAAAGAAAATGGAAGACAAACAAAATCTAAAGCAAGCATTGGAGAAAAATACATAGGGGAAAAAATGTAGACCTAGATAATGAAAGAAAAACATTCTAACAAACTAGTAAATAAAGATTGGCACAAATGCAAACTCCCAAATTAAGTTGTTATAGATGGATGTATATATCTATCTATATATATATATATATATATAGATAAACAAAGAAAGTAACACATAATATTTATATAAATGTATGTGTATATATACACAATAAGAGAGAAAGAAAGAGAGGGAAAGAGACAGAGAGACAAAGAGACAAAGATATAATGAGATGATGAAAACAACTCGATATGCAAAATACACACTTCTTGTGATATTAAAATACTATTGAAAATGATATAACTATGAAATGGTTAGCTTAACCACAAAATAGTAATATGATGAAAATTTTGAAAATATAACAACATAATCTGTAATATATATTTCTCAACCCTTGATATCATATCTTAATCCGATATGGATTTTCTCCTCAACACACATGATGCATTCTCATTGATAATAGCCATCTAATGGCTTGAGAAAATTCTTTGGCCAAATAGGTTAAAAAACATTTATTTATTTATAGAAAATTTTGAAAATCACAAGTAAATCTTATCTACTTTGGCAATGAGCTGACAATAGAATACTTGATATCTCTAACTAAATATGCAAACACATTACATAAAAAACCATGTTTGAAAATCATAACCCTCAACTGTTAAATTGAGACAAAGTGAATATCAATATACTATTAAAAATGATATGACTATGTAATGGTTAAAGTAACCATAAACCATAAAACGAAGAAAATTTTGAAATATAACATCATAACCAACAACTTACATTTCTCAACCCTTTATATCATATCTATATCCTATATAGATTAAATCCCAATCACTACATTATGTATTATCATTAATAACAACCATCTAATCTATAGAAAAATTCTTTGGCCAAATAAGTTCAAAGAAAAACAAATTAATTTATGAAAAAAATTTGAAAATCATAACCAAATCTGATCTTCTTTTACGAAAAGTTGACAACAAAATCCATGATATCTCTAATGAAAGATGCAAACAAATTATATAAAAAGTTGTGTTTGAAAAACCATGTCAACAATGAGAGAAGAATAGGCCAAACACACTATATGTATATATGTGTGTGTGTGTGTGTGTGTGTGGATTTGTTTGTTATTTATAACTATCCCAGCAAGACAACTAATTCGTTAACTATTACTACTATGGTACTCTTCCCAAACAATGTTCCACCATCGACCTCCGAGATCTAAAATTTTGAGATGTAGGTGGTGTTCAAGACATGCTGGACAGGTACTTCATGGTGAAGATTTTTCGCCACAAAATTACATTGTGTAGCAAGGTAAACTGCCTAGCCATTATATGTGACCTTGTCTTTTTTACCGGTACCTTTATGAAAGATGCTCTTCAAATGTTTGTGGGAATTCCATTTTGTAAATAAGATAAATTTCTTGTACTAAGGTATTTAAGATCAGATCCCTTGTTATATATTTTCAGCCAATGATGTAGGTTAAGTTGATGAAAGTAGAGAAAGTGCCAATTTGATGGTGGAGATGTGAAACCATTTGGAAGCCAAAAGTTGATGGTTGAAATGGAATATTTCAAATGGTACTTTAGTAAAATTTTGTCCATTGAAAATGTTGGAAATTTTCTTTGCAAAGGCTATAAAACTTTTTGTAATTCATACTCGATGACCCTACAGTTCTAGTTGATGGTGAATTTGAGGAGGTGAATCCGTCAATAATGGTCGATGATAGTGAAGATGATCAAGAAGATGGAGATGATGGGTCTGAAGGAAAAGATGAATATAGTGATGACAGTGATGATGATAATGGCACTGAAGATGAATTGCAACATGAAGACAATGAGTTTGCATACTCTGATGATGATTAGTCATACTATTAATACATTGCTCACTAATTAGAGGATAATATTGTATTCCTGAATATTTTGCTTACTACGTATTGTGTTGCTATTTTCATATTTTGCTTCTTTTATGAGTTTTGTGAAACTAGAAATTATGCTTTTGATATTTGCATTCAAATATGTTCATTTTTTCATATCTAACTTTCAAATATATTTTGCATTCTCATTTTTGTTGTTTATATGTCTATGTTTTTAATTTTTTATTTGAACACATGTAGGGTTCTAAATTTGGCATCATGAGAAACATGAAGGAACAAGGTAAAGGTAAAGGTAGAGGTAAAGGGGATTCTTCATTGCATCATGCAATGCCGCAAAGGTCTACTAGGGCATCAGCTGCATTGGCTCCCATTATTTAATTATTCAATGAGGCACCTACTTCAACTCCTGAGGTGTAGTTAAATTTGCCTGTTGTTTCTGATCATAGCCCTACCCTTTCTAACCCTGTTTGTGGTGGACTTTTGATGGGTGAAAATGATAGGTCTACTAAATCAAGTAGTAGAGGGCCTAGCATGGGACTACCCTACCCTCTAAATCCGAATGACAGAGTGCATTTGACACCAATAAATGTAGAGTAATCTTCTATCATATTTAACATGTCTTTATAATATTTCTATTTGTAATCGTTTTTGCTTTGTTTAGAATATAATATGCTTATATGATGCATTATGTGTTAGTTTTGAGAAGGGGTCTAGTCACGATTTACTTGCATTATATAAACTTTTCAAAGGTCCTTAGCCAACATGGAAAAAAGTTCCCAGTGATGTGAAGGAACTAATGTGGAAGACATTTCAAGTATAAATTTTATTATATGATTGTTTTATTGTTTATTTATTTTATGTATTTTTTAACAATATTCTTTTCAGGAGTAGTGTAAATGGAATCTTGAACATAACTACAAAATCAAAAATGTGTTTGATAAGACTGGCAAAACACGATTAAGGGACATGTTGGCGGATGAGAGGATGAAGGCAATGAAAGAAGTTGGTGCTACTAACATTAAAGAATGCAAAGGAATGGAAAGGGAGTGGATCACAAAGGATGTGTGGGATGCCCTCATTGATAATGAATGGGGAACAGATGCATGGCAATCCAAATCAAGAAAAACAAAGGCAAACCGCTTAACAGAGAAAGAAGGAAGTATTACAAAGCACACAGGCGGTTCACGACCTTTCGCTGTTCATGGTATCAAGTTGGTATGTATTTATATTTTATAAATATCATGTGATATCTTAATAGTACATATGATCCTTCTAAAGATGGGTTCCTACTTAAAGGGTTATACTTCAAGGGTTAGTTTTCGCTTAACTTACCATGTACAAGGTAGTCTCATTAGCCTTAATACACTAATAATCCCTTAACTATATCATTATGAGCAAGGTAGTCTCTAAATTATATATTATAATAAAATTATTGTTGAACATGGCATGTTTAGTGATAGTAATTTTCGTTGATGATTAGTACCAATTCACCTAAAGTTTCATAAAATCTACTTAAAATGCATAATTAATCTATGTTTGAACATGGCATAAAAAGTGTAGGAAGACATAAATTATTAGTACTTATAATGAGTAATCTATTTCTTTTATTTATGTTTTCCTACACTTTAAATTAAAATACAGGCTGAGAAGCTAGGTAGGGAGGTAGGATATTCAGAAATTTTTCAGGGCACACACAAGTGCAAGGGTGGAGAGGGTGAATTTATAGACAACAAGTCAAGAGTTGTCAATGTAAGTGAATTTGAGTCATTTCTCATTTTATTTAATTGTTATCATTAAAGTTTTGATTCACAAGTGTGATGGAAATGTTTGTTTTATATATATTTTCTTGGTTATAATGTTAATTTTTAGTTACCATTGTTTATGTGTATTAGATGTTATTTGCATGAATCCATAAAAGTTAATGAGTTTTCCTTTTTATCATTCATTTCTATTGTATGAGTTATAAATGTTAATATTTACTTTTAAACATGTTATAGGAAAAGTATAATGCTGCATTGATCGACAAATATGGTGATGATATCTCTTCCCATCCAAGTTTCGATGGTCAGTCATGGTATGATGCAATTGGGGGATTGAAGAAGACACGCATAAGTGTATATGGTTTTGGGAGTAGGGTAGACTCAAGACAGTTGTTTAGTGCGGCATCTACATGTCCTTCCACATCTGATTTAGTGTGTGGACCTTCAACCTATCAACCTTTTGCAACAAATGAATCTATGTTGCAAACCCAGCAATTTGAGGAGAAAGTTGAGAATTTAGAAAGTATAGTTTTTGATATTCAACAAGGTTAAGCAGGGTTACAAAGTAAATTGGACAAAATCATGGAGTTGGTGGAACGTGGTCATCTAACATTATTCTCTCAAGCAAGCCAATTGGGAATTAATTCAAGGGATGCCACTATCAGAGATGGTGGAGAAGATGCATCAGTAGATTGAGATGACCTTTAGAATGGTGTTGTTAACATTTGTTTTGTTGGAGTACCTTCAAAACTATTTTAATATTTTTGGTGATTGCTTCCAACTTTATAACTTCATATACTTTATATGTGTTGATAAATTGTATTATGAATTTATGATTTTTTTTGTTGTTGTTGTGTTGAACATATGATTGTATTATGGTTTGTAGGATTGTTAAATGGATATGGTATTAAGTTCATATTATGCACAATACATGTTTAATGTGTAAAATATGTATGTATAATGAATTAATAATATTATTCTTGATGGAAAACTATATTATTTACCTACGGAATCTCAATTATTGCCGACGAAGCAATTAATTTTTGGTGAATGTGAAATACATTTACCAACGGAATCGCAATTATTACCGACGGAGCAATTAATTTTTTGGTGAATATAAAATACATTTACAGAAGGAATTCCTAAATTTTAATATTTATTACCGACAAAAAAATACAATACCGACACCCATTATAGTAATTATATTATGCTTCACCGACTAATAACAATATTTGCTCCGACCGAACTATAATTTTTACTGACAAATAGTGTTAAATTAATATTTTTTACCAACAAAAAAAACTTTCTACCGACTTAAGGCTTTCTTCACCGACAAATTTTTCATTATAAAATTATTTTTAGAGACGAAAAACAATACCTTTTACCGATAGAAATTTGCCTTTTACCGACGGAATTAACATAACTTAATATTTTTCACCAATGGAAAAAATATTTTTTACCGACAAAAACATTCCATTAACGACGAACAACACCGACAAAATGAATTAAATTTTTATATTTAAATAATTATTACCGACGGAAATGTAATCATTACCAACACATAGTTCCGTCGGTAATTATTTATTTTTACTGACAAAATTTATTATTACCGACGGAAGCGCATTACTAGCATGAGATTTAGTGACAGATTATTTTGACCAACTTTCTGTTAGTAATGATATCTACCGACAGAATGTCTACTTTTACCGACAAAAATTTCCGTCGGTATTGGACTGTTTTCTTGTAGTGAGACACAACAAACAAGTTCAACACATAAACCAAAAGCATAACAAAGGAATCTATGAAAGTAAATGAGTATCTGTCAAAGTCAAAGTTGGTTGATGTCATCCATAGTGAACGTGTTACACCAATCAGTAGCAAGTGATGAATCTTTTTCCACTAGTGTCATAAAAAGCCTCTCTATGATATTTCCTGCAAACAACCTCACCATGAGGTAGTAATGCGGATTTTCTCGTTCAATCCCTAGCACTATGTCTAATAAATCCACACATTTGGTTATGTTGCAACAATCATTGTTCTCAGCTCTTGCATTACTTGTATGGGACATATTATCCATCCTAGAGATTATGTGGTTAAATGACTCCTGTAATTTCTCATTCGCAATTTTTCCTTTCTCTATGTGATGCTGCTTTTATCTCTTTTTATTTTTGTGTTGTACTAGTTTCCTCCCTTGGAGTATCATTATATTGTTGGGGCATGTCATCATCATCATCAAAATAATCTACATTTACATCTACTTCTACTTCAATCATTTGAGTATAAGCATTTTGGTTATAAACCTCATTGTCAGTAGATGGGTCTGCATATGGTATCAATGCCATGTAGCCTATCCCCACTGCATCTTTGAAGCATATCTCCATCATGTCCAAGAACTTTGGACCCTTATTTCTCCATTTCAAGTACTCTGGGTTTCCTTGTTTAAAACAAAACAATAATATGAAGACAATATGTTAAAATATTTTTGAAATAAAAATTTAAAATAAATTAATGAATACATTATTATCCGAAAGATTGATAGCCTTATTTGCCCTTTTCTTTCCCACCAATCATTTTTTGCCAAAACTGTCCTCTCAACAGTGTCCCAACCAAGCCTTGTTTGGTGCTTTACCAGCTTTGCCCATACGGAGAACTCTTTCTTCAATGAGTCCCATTTGTTTTTTAGTTGCTTGTAGTAGTAACTCAGCCTTGCTCAAAATTTGCTATTAGATCCCCAAATTAAAACTAATAGTGGCGAGTGGAGAGTGCATTATTAAAATGACACCAATTTCATTGCTATAATTAAGCATAATAATATTTGTATCTATCTAGCAAACTCCATTTCAATTCTGTCTTTAGTAGCCATATTTTTTCTTTTCTCAAAGAGTCTTGTTCGAACTTATATACACATCAAAACAACAAAAAAATTGGCTAATTCTTGGCAGCTTTCGCTTGAGTTTAATTCCCAAGTTTGTTGTTTGTCTTCTAGGATTATGTAATTCTTGGCAGAATTATTATGTAATGCACTAACTACTGACCATATATATATATATATGTATGATTATATCTTATGATCAATAAGTCATATTGGTGTGTATACATATATATATATATATATTGATTGCTAATATTGAATATATCTTTGTTGTTTTGGTATTTGTAGATGGTCCTAGATTGCAGCTCAGTTGCCAGGAAGAACAAATAATGAAATCAAGAACCTATGAAACTCAAGCCTGAAGGAGAAGCTCAAACATAAGGGGATAGACCTAAGCACACATTAAAGGCAAAATTTACCCAATTTTACCAAACGATCTCCAGTGTGAAGCTATAAATTCACAAATCCTGAACTCTAGAAATCAAGCTCACCTCAAAAGATCGTGAAGCTCGCGTTGTCCCCCCCTTTCTCTCTCTCTCTCTCTCTCTCTAGATTGTTGCTTATGAAGGGCCCCCTCTCTCTCTCTCTCTCTCTCTCTCTAGATTGTTGCTTATGAAGGGTGAAGGAGGCAAGGGCGAGGGCAGGAGCAAGAGAGGACAGCAGGGGATGCCTTCAGATCCTAGAGGTAGAGAAGACTGGATGGGGATGCAAACAACTTGAAGGGAAATATTAAAAACCTAAGTCATCTTTTTATTTTATAAGAGAAGTTAAGAAATTGTCTAACTTCAAAACTAATTCTATTTTTTTTTTCAGAAGTATGACCAATTTTTGAAAAAAAAAACAGTAGTTCCGTTTTTTTATAGCTTCTTCTTCTACAGAGAAACTGATTCAAATAATTTTTTTTTTTTTTTTTTTTTTTTTTAGCCGAGAAGCATTTAACTTATAAAAAAGCTTTTCCAGGTTTCCAGAAACTAATCTAAACAAGGCCTATAGTCCGTTGGTTCAAATCGGTTCGGTTGAACCCAATCCGGTTCAAACCCAGTCTTGAACCGAACCAGAACTCTTCATAAACCCTATTTAAAACCCTTCTCTTTATCGTAGCTTTTCTTTGGGCCTTCACTGCAACGGCGCCATGGATCCCGAGTTCCACTTCGACGCGGTGAGCTCCGACGAAGAGACCGAGTTCGAGCCCCCAAAGCTCGAATCCAAGGAGGCACAGTCTCCGTGGGAGTTCGCCGCTTACTCGGAGTCCGTGGCTGAGGAACACGCCCGGAGGAACACCACCTCGGTTGACGATAAGATCTCCAAAGCCCTCCAGGGACGTCAGGTCTATTCTGCGGAGAGTGATGAAGTTGATGATGATGAGGAGGGGGCTGCTGATGACCTTGATGACCTGCCAATCGACGAGGTAAGCCCTCTTGCTTTGCTTGGGATAGTTTTGGGATGTTTTCTTATTCTGATTACTTATTTTTTAAGATTTTATTATCTCTAAAATTTGGTTTTAGTTTGTATAATGAATGACCGTAACGTGAGAAAGTTTCAATTTTTAACTTGCCAAAAGAATGAGAGGGGTGGTAGTTTATGATGGTGAATTCTATACCATGAGTTTGTAGAAATAATGTGAAGCCATTTAATTTTAGCATGTTGTTGAGTATATTGTTGTGGGTGTGTTATGAATTATATCATCATAAGAAAGTACCAACTTTGAACAGGCCTGAAAGAATTAGAAGATTGTTAGTCTAGGATAATAAATATTGTGATAGCGAGTGTGTTGAAATAATGTGAAACCATGCTATTTGTGTCACAAAGCACCTCTTTCAGGCTTCTCTTTGGTTTGTGGATTTGGCCACAATAATTTAAGTTCTTAATATCAATGAAGGATCTTAGCTTAAAAAGACCCTGGTCATCATTCACTAACTGGAACTAATTAAAATACGAGGCATTAAATTCATTACAGGATGACGTCAATTCCTTTGCCACTTTGAACCATGTGACAACACAATGCAGGTGTCAAAGTTCTCTTGAATTTATGTAATTAACATCTATGGTACTTGAGGTTTATATAAGAGGCCACACTTTTGATAAGTTTTTTTGTTGTGTCTTGTTGCATCCTCTTTAAAACTCATCTCTTGGCTTCTGGCATAATTTCTTGATGCCTAGCTTTTGCTAGCATATGAATATTTTATTTTACAGTTTTTACTTTCTCAAACATTTACATCAATATAATTTTTTTTTGCATAAATCTTTCATGTTTGTCTTCCTATGAGGCCGCCCTTGATATATGTATATATATATATATATCTGTATATGAATATTTGGTATGTCTAGATTGTTAGATTTTTTTCATCTAGAATTTTCTAATCACCTTTTGTATATTCAGGAAATTGGTAAATCACAAGATGTTGCTGTAAAGCCCCGTGCTTTTTTCGCCTCCTCTGAAGGAGCATCATTTCATGCGAATTCTTTTCTTGAGCTCAATTTGTCCCGCCCTTTACTAAGAGCTTGTGAAGCCTTGGACTACCGCAAACCAACTCCAATTCAGGTTTTTATAACCTTCATCCTTCCTACTATTTTTCACTGTTAAACTGCAGTGTCTTTTTATATCTTTCCTGAATTATAATAAACTATTTATTCTAGTCATATTTGCATACACATTTACAAGTCCTGTAATAGTACATCATATTTGCTGATGATGAAAAGATAAATTTTCTATAAATAAAACTTTTATGAATTTCTGTATATGAGCATCTGATATACCTATTCTTGAATTGATGAAGGACTTTGATGCATTATTTCAGTGTATAATCACATAGAGTGATACCTTGTTTGCAATTTTCCCTTTGATTTACAATGAGATTTTTGGCACTTTTACTACCTGGCATAAATTTGGTTGAGGGAGTCTATACTATCTTGTGCAGTCAGTATGTTGTAGCTACTTTCAGGATACCCATTCAATTCCTAGAAGTATGGATCACATACATAGATAGGCTAAAAACTTTTTCTTAGCTAATGTATGTACAGCTTTGTTTTCTCATAGTCTGTAAATCCATATTATTGCCTTTTCGTTTCATATTAACGTAAGAGATGCTTGTTTAACCTGAATGGTATGGAGTTGATCTAACAAAACTTATTGAGATGCCCTTTGTTTTAATGAGATCTTTGTTTCTGTTATATGAACATAATCATCTGTAAAAATAGTAAGTTATTTTGGTTTCTTACTATTGGTGAAAAAACGCAGGCGGCATGCATACCGTTAGCATTGACTGGCCGGGATATTTGTGGTAGTGCTATCACAGGTTCTGGAAAGGTAACTTCTGGTAATTTTTATTTATCTACTTGGTTGTTCATTTACTGCATGATGCTTTCTCTCTTGTATAGACAGCAGCCTTTGCTTTACCAGTACTGGAGCGTTTACTTTTCCGTCCTAAACGCATCCCTGCAATCAGAGTGCTCATACTCACTCCAGCTAGGGAGCTGGCTATACAGTGAGTTCCTGTAGATTGACTGTAGAACTTCTTCTTTTGCTACTGCCAATGCTACTATTATTTCATAACTTCTGCTTTTACTAAGATATATACAGCAATATATTTAATTTGAACTGAAGAAATAAAATTTTTATTATTTATGTAGGGTTCACAGTATGATAGAGAAGCTATCACAGTACACTGACATCAGATGTTGCCTTGTCATTGGTGGGCTTTCAACAAAGGTTTGTAGGCTTTGTTTATCTGTTACATCTAGTTTATTATAAATCTCATTTTCAAATTCTTTTTGTGGAGTTTTCTTTTTATATTTTATTTTCAAACTTCATATTTTTCAAGAGATATTATTAATTTTATTTTAAAGTTTATTTGTGGAGTTTATCTTGCTTAGGCATTGAGGGATTATGGCTTTCTTGTAATTGTTGTCCATTTTTTATAAATGGATGTATCAAGATGTGTGCCGATTAAGTCACATTTGCGTGCTGATTCTTTTAGAACTTAACATTCAGTTTCCAGTTATTCATGATTTGTATGTAGGCTTCTGATGACCTATAGTTTATATAAGCTTCTCTGATTTGTTTTTTTTTTTCATAATATTTGCTTTGATGGTGCAACTGTCACTTGTTTTAAATTACTGCATTTTATCCTTCAAGGAGAATGCATTTGTGGCTTTGCAAGCCTCTATTGTTGAACTAGATCATCTCACTTTAATATCTATATGTTGTTGTTGAAGTTCTATATTATGTTTTGTTTTATGTGAAATTTTTATTGCCATGAAGGAACTAGTCCTTGGACATTTTAAATATTAGGCCATTATTTCGACATACTCAATCATGTGGTTGTTTACATTTGCATCTTTTACAGGTGCAAGAGGCTGCCTTAAGGTCAATGCCTGATATTGTGGTAGCTACTCCTGGGAGAATAATTGATCATTTACGCAATGCTCCATCTGTTGGATTGGAAGATCTCTCTGTTCTAATCCTTGACGAGGCAGATCGCCTTCTTGAACTTGGTTTCAGTGGTGAAATACAAGAACTGGTAATTTCTTTCTGCTTTCTTCAAGCTGTTTTCAGCTATGCCTGAGATATCGTATAATTGCAAATGATTTCATTGAAGTGTCTTGTTTTATTCAATTCGTTGTAAAATTATCACTGCGGCTTTAGTTTCAATCAGACCTCATGACTAACAGAGTTACAAAGTGAAGAAATGAAGAAAGAAGTCCTGATTTTATTTCTGGCCACTGTTTGAAAGGTCTAATATAGTGTGTATGCTGATTTTGTTTGGTTTGTTTATCATCTCAAATTACAATCTACTTATAAGAAATCTTAGTTCTCATGTCATACGAGTTTGATAAAGTGATAATTGATGCAAATGATTGCCCAAATGATAAACTCATTGTTAATCTCATTTGAAAAGCAATGCTGTTCAGTTGGAGTGTCATGTTTGGGAAGGATAGAAAGATTTATTTTAATTCTCACATTACCAAATTTGTTTAAATATATTCTTCCATGGATTTTGACATGCAAAATGGAGGTTCAAATTTGTATGAGTATCCAAAATAAAGAGATCATAAGGATCATCATTGTTTTCACTTTTTATGTTGTAGTTAGCATGAGATGTTGAAATATTTCATTTTTGCATGTACCATGCCACCTTTAGAGGTGTTGTGATTGATGTACTAAATGGCTTAAATAAGCATTTACTAGAAGAGTAATAGCCTCAACTTATCAGCCAAAATGCATCAAAATATCTTTTGGATTGATGAGTAGAGTTATTTTATTTTTCACAAAAATATTGCTAGTTGTTTGAAAGGAGCATGTTTTGTACGATTTTATATTTTTGTGCAGGACGACAAAAAATATTTAGAGTTTTATCTTAGCATGGTCTTGTTTGGAATACTGTCTGCCATGTTATATAACTGGATTAGTCTTTGTTAATCTCCTACCCATAAATGGCTTTTTTTTCCGTATTGGGATAATAAACTAAAGCACTTCCAACTTGAAGCATTTTTCACAATTTCCAAATGTGTTTTGGTGGATTAACTAGCAAACTTTCTTTTCTGTTTGTTGAATTCACCTGTATTTTGTTCAAGTAGCATAGTGACCAAGCAACATCAATAATTTGCAAGCTTAGTATCCTAAATAAACTGAATTTAATGCAGTGATCGTATAATTCTCAGTTCTTTTATCATGTTTAAATTTGCAAAAACAATTGTTTTTACCCCTTCACCAACATCATTTTAATAATGCAGTTACGCATTTGTCCAAAAAAGAGGCAGACAATGCTGTTTTCCGCTACTATGACTGAAGAAGTTGATAGGCTTGTTGAGCTATCGCTTACTAGACCTGTACGCCTTAAAGCTGATCCTTCTACGAAGAGACCGGCTACCCTTACTGAGGAGTAATTATTTCTTCTGATCTAATTTTTCATATTTTAATTTGATTGAAATTCGTAATTCTTTGAAGGTCATATTGTCTCCTGTAATCATGCATGTCCTTTTGATATTCCACTGTGTTATCTTAAAATTCCTGTCTTGCATTTTATTTAGCTTTTGGAATTCTTTCCCAAAAGTACAGTTCTTATATGAGCATTATAGGAGATATATGCTTCTGTTTTTCTGGATGCTTTTCAATAAATAAGGTGAAAGACTGAAGGTATTTATGTCAGAAAAATGATGAGAATCTATTTTGAGGTTTGTTTGATGATTCTAGATCAAATAAAGAACGATTGAATTTGATGCTTGAAAGAATCAATAAAAGACTATATGAATTTAGGACTTCTGAGATTCTACTGTCTGCTGAATTTTTGTGCTGGACATGGAGGCTTGACCTTCTGCTGACCTGCTGATGTATAACGCCATGTGTGAACATGTTAACCGTAAATGTAAATCTGGACAATTTATTTCCTCCAGAGTATTTTTGCGCTTATGCCCTTCATGGTCCACAACTGACTAATCTTTCTGGATGCATTATGCAGTTTGATCCTCAGACCTTATCCACACTGAACCTACCAATGATTCCTTCACCTTTGTTATGTCTTCGAACTGTAATGTAAGTTCTTGGGGGATTGATTATGGGAGAATAAGGATCCTGTTGTTTGGGGAAATAATAAGTAGTTTTAGGACTAACAAGGTAAGTTATCCTTGTTAATCACACATGAATGCACAAGGCGGGCATCAAATAGGATGCTCGGGATCCTTAGTGCTAAAGAGTAACTGTTGTGACGGCAATTTCTTCTGTTATTCCAATAAAAGGTTGGCACTTGAAGTTGAAAACACAGTTATATGCAGAACCAATTAGCAAACTTGCTTACACAAGTTGGTTAACTTAATGCTATTGGCCCTTTCCTTTGTATGTCAACATATTTCCTTCTTGTAACATTAGCATATGAAGCATTAAGTATGGCAAGGCCCTCAGTCATAATGTGTGATAATACTATGCATCTTTGAGGGGTATATAAGGATGAGTATCCAACATGGAATGGTAATTACAAAATTGGAGCTTTTATTGGTCTGTGATGGATAAGAATCAAATGGAATTTTATTCTGTACAGCTTCTCTGATTTGCACTTATATGTAGATATGGGAAAAAATATGGTATTACTGCTTCTTGTATCTGCCATTGTTATCTGGTCTGTTCCAATCTACTTTTATTCTGTGTACTTTTTATCATCTTCCCAGTTAGTCAATTATCATGTTGTACATATTTGATAGAAGTTATATGCAGAGTATGTTAATGTCTTTATTATTGTCATCGCTGTAATGCAGGGTTGTAAGAATACGTCGATCACGCGAGGTAAATCAGGAGGCTGTTCTGCTTGCACTTTGTGAAAAGATTTTCACACAGAAAGTGATCATCTTCAGGTTTGAATATAGATTTCATGAGCTACACTGTTTTTTCCTTGCATATTGTCTCTTGCTATAAGTTAACCCTGCTTTTCAGCAGTGAATAGATGAGTAATTACCTGAGAAATGAAATAAGTAGGATCACTTGCACATAGAGAAAATGCCTCTTAGATTTGTCACAGTAAAAAGTGATTTTTATTTAATGTTATTCTGGAATGTGGTTTCTGTTTATGTTTTCGATCAGCCTTGCGATCTTTAGAGTTTTTACTGAAAAGCAAAGTAGTATTTTGAATAGACTGGTCTTGGACCACCTTCCTAAGAATGTAATAGTTCTCACCATGGACTACGTTGGTGTTATTTGCCCTTTTCATGTTCTCTGAATTTTATATTCTGGGTTCTGTATTTCTTTTACAAGTTGAGATGAAGTGACTATATATTGATCCAATCATTTTTATGACAGTGGAACAAAACAGGCTGCACATAGACTAAAGATAATATTTGGCTTAGCTGAGTTGAAGGCTGCTGAACTTCATGGAAACCTTACTCAAACTCAGCGCCTTGACGTACGTAACTCTTTTTAGATAGGCTTGATTATTATTGCCCTTTGCTATTGTATGATTTTTTTAGTTGTTTTTGGTTGTGTTCGAACATGTTCTCAACAAGGATTTTGCTACCATAAAAGATAAATGTTCACCATTAAGGTTGTGATGGAAATTGTGTTTGACTGTGCCTAGAAAAGAAGTTACTTTGTATGGTTGCATATAGTGGTAAATACTTTTCGTTCTTAGCTTTGTTAGCTCTCAATGGTTTCGCGGTAACAAGTTGTATCTTTTGTCTTCATCGTCATGCATCATCAATGGCAGGTGTTAATACTTCTGTTTGATAAAAAAAAAATTGATTCTGCTTGTACTCGTTTAAATTTAACTTTTCTTTGCATCTTAATTGCAGCAGATACTTGCCATTTTCTCTGTTCCTGTAATAGTTTTTCTCATCTTTATTTTAATGATGTGCTTGCTGAACATCTTTTGGATTTTCTCAAGGCTCTGATCAAATAACTGCCAAGTTTTACTATAACTATGCGGTGATCTGCAATGCATATGCGTGCAAGGCTTTACATTCTTTTCAGTGTATGTGGGATGTCCTCTATTTCAAAGGTTCCCATGTCGGCTTCTTTGAAAATGTAGATTTTTGACATTTATGTTAGCATCCAAAGATCACTGCTTCATCATCCGATAGTCATTTTTACTGTGTTAGGTTGGTTTTACAGGATGAAACATTTATTTGAGTTGGCTTCTAGGACAGAAATGCTCACCTAGATGACAAACTTACCATACTGCTTTTCATTGATGTGGCCTTTATCTGCTTATCCACGGCCACAGCATTTTAACTAGATCATGATTAATGCTGAAGTACTCAAACTTATGCTACCAAACACAAAATTCTATTATAAATGGAAGTTTAAGGCATATCACAGAACAAAGTTAAACTTCAAACCAAGGTCCAATCAGTTTATTATGTACTAACCGCAATGCTTATCTGCTCATCCTTTACAGGCCTTGGAACTTTTTAAGAAACAAAAAGTGGATTTTCTTATTGCAACTGATGTTGCTGCTCGTGTAAGTAGAGATTCTTTGCACTAATAATTTAATAGGGATGCTGATACATTTTGATGCATGTTTGGTGCACTTGCATGCTGTTTTGTTTCTTCTTCTGCTTCTATTTAGGAGAAAGTCTTTTGTTGTGCCGTTAATCTTTCAAATGTGCTGTGTATGACAGATATTTATTTGTGTTTTCTAAACACATTCTTTATTGGTTGTATGATTCAGGGGCTCGATATCATTGGTGTTCAAACGGTTATAAACTTTGCATGCCCTCGCGATGTTACGAGGTTGGTACGAGTCATTTACTGTTTTTTAGTTTCTTATATTCCCACCATTTCTATTTGTAGGTAATCCATGTCATGCTCCTGCATTTATTTATAAATGATTATTGATGTTCTTAGTTGCCATCATTGCTTTCAGTCTTTTGTATGCAAGCAATCTGTACAGAAAATTAAGCTTTTTGTATAAGTTTGACTGTCTTGCCGAAGAAATCGTGCACTTGAGATAAAGTTGAAATCCTAGTTTGGGTTTTTTTATTTGAGAAACTAGAAGCTCAATATCAGTTAATTTGGTAAATACGAACTTGCATAAATAAGCCTTTGTCTTTCATCCTATAAGCTTAAGCTTTTGGGTTAAATCAAGTCCAAATAATATGTTTGATTTGCATTTAGCATGGTATTAGAGCTTGGTTTGTTTGCAAGCAATCTGTACAGCAAATTAAGCTTTTTGTATGAGTTTGTCTGTCTCGTTGAACAAATTATGTACATAGGTAAAGTTAAAAAGGTTTTTCTTTTAGAATAACTAGTAGCTCTATATCGGTTAATTTGGTAAATATGAACTTGAATAAATAAGCCTTTGTCTCTCATTCTATGCGCTTAAGCTTTTTGCTTAAATCAAATTCAGATAATATGTTTGGTTTGCATCTAGCATGGTATTAGAGCTTGGGTTTTCTTGGGTTTGTTTGCAACGTGGCCAGTTAAAAGATAATATGTATCAAGGGGGCATATTAGAGTCTCACATCGGTTAATTTGGTAAATATGAATCTGCATAACTAGCTTGGATCTCTTATACTATAAGCTTAACCTTTTGGATTGAATTGAAGTTTTTCCAATTACATATTGGGGGAATAAATTTATAAATGTTAAGAATGAGAATGGGGCTAAACATAAGTAATGGGTTTATCATAATCCGAATAATATGTTTGGTTTACCTCTAACATTTTCCAAGTATTGAGAAGTTTAGTGGGATTTCCTCCTGTTCCATGCAATTAAATAACTTAAAATTTGCCCTTCCTTATGTGACTCACTCCAGTTAATTAGTTGAAAGCACCCTTTCTTGTACAAGTTGCATGCACTATGGACTTGGTGTCATTTTGTGGAAAATGATGTTAAGTTGACTACTGCATTAACAAGAACGTGTGATTCTTGTGTTCAGCATTCTGGTCTGAATGCTAGCCTCTAAAGGAGCAGACTTGTTCTTAGATGCTGCTGACATCTGAAAGCCTTGACCTGGTCCTGTTTCTTTTTCGATTAATTTTTGGCAACAGACCACTTGCTCATTGGTATGTTATAATGTGCTGTTATTCCAGTTTGGTTTTGCAAGCTCAGAGTAAATGGTTGGGAGAGCTGTAACCACAAAAGTCATAAAGACATCCAAATTGAGTCTACTTTATGTGCATGTTTCAATATTGTCAAGTGATTTAGGTGGCCCATCAAAGTATTGATTCCTTGAATATTGTGGGTTCTATAGGTTACAGTTTGCTTTCTTGATTTGGAATGTCATTATTTGTTTGGATTTATAAGTTAAAACCTGAACACAAGTGGGACATTTGGTTTTCCCTGTTTGAATATGTGAAAACCAAATAGTAAATACATATTGAAATGTGCGTTGCTCATGTATATATTTTTGTCAAATCTCCAGGGAAAATTTATTACTTTCCACCATATATTGGAGGCCTGGATAAAGTGCTAGTATGGATTATGCCTTATATACAAGTTTAAACAACCTTTTGTCAATTAATTGTTCATTTAGATCTGCTTGTTGTAAATGTAAGATGATTACCATCTATGGCTACTGTTTATCAGTGTACAGATCAGCAATGGGAATAATGTTGTATTGAAGGTTTAACATTAATTAAGCAGTTCAACGTTTGTACTAGAACATGTAATGATACATAATGTATATGCAGTTAGCAAGTCAACTGCATATTTTACTTCATATTTGGAAGGATGCTCAAGTTGATTGTGCTTTAAGGTCGCGCATGTTTGGAAAATACTTGTGCTCATTGACCTTCTATGATTTGTAAATTATTAACATGTTGCTTTTCGAAATCATGTGACATGCTGACTGATGTAACCAGTTGACATGAATATCCATTTAATGTTCTTATTGGCTATATTCTCGTTGGGGACAGCATTCTCTTTTTTTCCCTGAGATTGGCTTGTTTATTGGTCTTTTATTTAACCGTGTTATGAAAAAATTATTATGCTATGCAGCTATGTTCATCGTGTTGGTCGTACTGCCAGAGCTGGGAGGGAAGGATATGCTGTTACATTTGTAACTGACAATGACAGGTCCCTCCTCAAAGCCATTGTAAGTATCTTATCATTTGCCTGCTATATTAGTAGCATTGGCAGATCATCATGACATAAATGCAATATTGTACGAATCCGCTCCTAGTTGACTAATTGTATGGTATGAACTCTGGGCTTGTTTATATTCAAGGCAAATACTCCCTCCGTTCCTTTTTATATGTCATAGTTAATCGAATCTCACGTACCAAGAAATTTAGTTATTTCACAAAATTTTATAAAAAATTAGTTATCCTTCCAAAATTACCCCTAATTTATATCTTCACATTTTTTTCTCATATTTAATTCCAACAAGAGAGTTGAATAGAGTGTTAAAGGTAATTTTGGAAAAGAAATAATAAATGCTTCTTGATGTTAGAAAATGACAAAAAAAAAAGGAACATGGATTTGTGACAAATAAAAAGGAACGGAGGGAGTAGTTAATATTACTTTCCAAAGCCTGCGTTTCTTGGAAAATATTTTACTATTTATGTTATAAATCTAAGTTGATTCTGTTAGAAGAACCAAACATATTATTCAAGTTTGACTCAACCCAAAAGCCTAAGCTTACAACCGTGTGAGACTATTACTTATTCTAATATGCACCCTTCATATGTGCTAGTCTGCTTTTAGCTAACCATGCTGCAAACCAATCGATTGATCAAGTTTTGGTAACATGCTAGATACAAACCAAACACATTTGGATCCAACTCAACTCTAAAGCTCAAGTTTATTGGACAAGATACTCAAATTTATATATTTATATCCATATTTACCAACCCATCTAACCAATGTGGAATTATTGGTTACTCTAATATTCAAATGACCTAATCAAAGTGATTTACATGTTTCTTTTTGATTTTCATATATATAATTTACCTAATTTCAGATGGGTATTTTTTGAATTGTTGCCCATTATAAAGTTGCATAAATGTAAGTTTGTACAAAAAGAGTAGGCAAATCCAACATATAAAATCCTAAACCCTAATGCTGTCATATATGTTGGAAAAAATCATAACTTACCATGGTAAACTAATACTTTAGGCTTCACATTTTTTGTATGTACTTATTACAAGTTTGTAATTCAAGTGTTTTTACTTCAAGGGCTGGGTAAACTATTGGTGTGGGCTTTATTGTTGTTAAAGGCTTAAGTATTTTTTCAATGTAATTAAAAGAGCTAGGCGCCGTTAAGGTCATAAGAGTGTAAATTGCCTGAGGCGTTAGGCGCCATCCTAGGCGCTTGGGACTTGAAGCGCTATTAAAAAAAAAAAGTAATTATATATATATATATAGAAAACAACATTGAAATTATATAAGATTGAATTTAAATTAATATAATAATTATCTATTAAAATATGGAAGACCCCAAATAAAAACATAAACATAAAACCACAAAAGACAATCTAAACTTGCAAGTTTAGTATGCAGTACCTAATTTAGGTTCTAAATTATAGCCTAATCATCATCGAACTCTATTAGGCCATCTTCCTCATCATCCAGGCTATTGTTTCCCTCATCACTAGATTTGTAATTCTCAATTTCTTCACATGATTCATATGAATCAAATTGTTCCATAATTCTTGCTCTAGACAATGTTCTCATCATTTGCATCCCACAATATAATGTATGTAGCATGCTAAAATAGAAACAAGAATTGAGATATATAATATAACATATATAATATCAGCAGTATTATATATTTATATGTATACAAAATATCAGCAGTATAATATTGGTAATTGCAAGTAATATGCGATTTTAATATTCTTCTCAAAATAGGACTTTTTCCCAATTTAACTTATCTTTCATGTGAAGTTTCCTCTGGTTTTCAAGTTTTTTTTTTTTAAACTCTTCCTTTGTTTTGCTCAACGGATAACGTTACTATCTTCTAAAAAGTCTCTTTATATTTCTCTTGTTGCCTTAATTTTATTTTTAAACAATAGAAAACCTCTCTCCTATCACACTTTCCAAGTATAATTACTTATATTTCCCTTATAAACGTATATTTATTACTCTGTAATAAACAACATCTAAAAATCTGTTTAAAAAAAAGGAGAAAACTAACAAAGGCAATGCTTTTCTTGCCTTTTTTGCCTTGTGCCTAGCTGAGACACTTGCCTAGGAAGCACTTCTTTGATGGCACCTCGCCTAGAAGTTATGAGGCGCTATAGCCTTGCCTCGCCTTGGCTTATGCGAGCGTTTTTTTTTTTCTCTTTTAATAACACTGACAACATATACCATAAGTTGTTGCTTAAATGTCAAAATTAGATGTTTTAATGAAGTGTTTTATTCATTAAACTGCCCAAGGAAAGCATGTAAGACATCTCACACTTCTGATGTCATTTGATCCTTTAATTTTTGCATGAAATGATTTGGTTAATATGCATTAGATCCTCTATTGGGAAACCTCTGACGTGCAATATCAGTTTCAGACCTCTTTGTCTTTAGCTTCATTTGGTTGGTTCCAAAAATCAACTGATTGGATATGGTGGATCAATGCTCCAAAAATTGGAATTTTTACATGAAAAGATTTGTTTAATATGCAGTAGATCCTTTATTGTGAAACCTATGATGTGCAATATCAGTTTCAGACCTCTGTATCTTCAGCTCCATTTGCTCGGTTCCAATAGCAATTGATAAGATATGGTGGATCAATGCTTCAAAAATTGGCTTGATAGAAGTGCCATCAGAAGTGTGAGATGTCTTACATGTTTTTCCTGAGTAGTTTAATTAATAAGACACTTCATTAAAACCTCTACTTTTGGTATTTAAGCAACAACTTATAGTATATGTTGCTTGTGTTATTAAAAGCGCAAAAAGCGCTCGTTTAGGTGCCCAGGTGAGGTACTTCTTGAACACCTCATAACCTTTCAGGCAAGGTGCCATCAAAGAAGCATTACCTAGGCAAGGCAAGCGCCTCAGCTTAGTCACAAGGCAAAAAAAGGCAAGACAAGCATTGCCTTTGTTAGTTTTCTCCTTGTTTACATATTTTTTAAATTTTTTTATGAAATTATATTTCAGAGTAATAAATATATGTTTATAAAATAAATATAAATAATTATACTTGGAAAGTGTAATACTCCCTCTGTTTCTTTTTACTTGTCACGTTTTGGAGCTCTTCTCTTTTACTTTTTACTTGTCACATTAGAAGTTTGTGCAGAATTAAATAGTTTTTTTCAAACTTACCATTTAATTTAATTTACTTGTACAATTTTGAATAAATCACAATTAACTAAGTATTAAATCATATACTCCACTTAGTGGAGTTTTAAATAGGGGTGGTTTTGTAAAGTAATGAAGTTTTTTATAAAATATAGGTAACCAACTAACTTTAACCAATTTGTTTTTAATCAGTGTGAATTAGATAAACGTAACAAGTAAAAAGGAACAGAGGGAGTAATTAAGAGGAGAGAGGTTTTCTATTTTTTAAAAATAACATTAAGGCAACAACAGGAATATAGATAAATTTTTTAAGAGAGAATAACATTATCTGCTAAGCAAAACAAAGAAAGAGATCAAATAAAGGGGAAATTTAAGAAGAAAATCAGAGGAAACTTGAGAGATTATATGGGAAGGATAAAGGAATTTTAATTGGGAAGGAGTTCTATTTTGAGAAGAATATTGAAGCCGTATATTGCTTTCAATTACTGATATTATACTGCTGATTTTCTGTATGTTATACTGCTGGTATTAAATATGTTATATCATACATCTTAACTGCTGTTTTTATTTTTGCACGCTACATATATTATATTGTGGGATGCAAAAGATGATTTTCTTGATTCTCTTTGTTCTGCCATTCTGCCTTTTGTTTCATTTTTTTCTGGGATCACGAACTCCTACCGACAGGAGGTGGTCTTGTTGAACCTTTCCTTTATAGATTGCTACTTTATGTCAGAAACAGTAAAGCATTTTTGGTTGTACGTAAAAAAGGTAATAACCCAATGCAGTTGTATTTGTAAGAGAGATGTTTATAGCTTTACTAAATTCTCATTCTGCGTTTAAATCCTTTATTATTTAACAGGCAAAGAGAGCTGGCACAAGTCTAAAGAGCAGAACTGTTGCAGAAAAATCAGTAGCCAAGTGGTCTCAGAGAATCGAACAAATGGAAGATGAAATTTCTGTGATTCTTGAAGAAGAGAGGTCAATATACAGTTATCATTTTTTTTTTAACTATGCCACATTTAACTTTTGTATTACATTGTTTGTGCAGTGTAGAGAGGGCACTAAGAAAAGCTAATATGGAAGCAACAAAGGTATCTATACATGTCCTTGTACCCTTCGGATTTCAGTTTGTCACTGTTGTACATGTTACATGGAAATCATCTTTGTTTAAGATCTTATTATTCTAATATTTAAATTAATCTATAGGCAGAGAATATGATAAAACATAAGGAGGAGATATTTTCACGTCCCAAGAGGACATGGTTTGCAACTGAAAGGGAGAAGAATTTAATAGCCAAGGCTGCAAAGGTTGGTGCCTGTTGTCTAAATTCTGTTACCATTTACAAACTCCTGTTGATATCATTTGTTTGGTGATATTAGCTTTAAATTGTTGATATTTTGTTAACTTTGTTTTGTGATTGATTTTTGTTAGTAATGACATGTAAAAGTAGCTGTTAATGCATGCTAGCTTTTATTACTGGTGAACATCCAGTAAAGGTCCAAGAGACTAATCCAAATTGACAAGGACTCATTTTTGTGAAGTGGCTGATAGAATGGCTTGTATTCCTCTTGGCATGGAGGGTATAATATATGGTTGTAGAAGGTTGATGGTATCATGTGCTGTGAACAGTGGATAATGAAGCTGAAGCCATTTCTCCAGAAAGAAAACAACTTACTCAAAATCCTGAATGTTGATACCTTGCTAGTTGGACTGTATAATTCTTTGATCACCATTGGTATCCCTTGTTTTGATTGTATTGCTTAATGCTGAAACCTCCAGTACTTCGTTTGAGCTTCCTATTTGATTGTCTAGGGAATAAAAGGCAATATGAGCTTTACTAGAATTTACTAAGGTAATTGGTAATTGTGAGTGCCGTGGATAAATTAGATAAATTTTGACATCATTTCTCAATTCTTGGGTGTGCTTAATTAAATTCTTTGTTTCTGTATTTTTAATTTTAATCCACTGTGTGATCAGAAGGACTGGAATAGCAGCTGGTATCACAGGGTATAACTTGCTGTAATTATTTGGGAACAGAATCGTAATTGGCAGAGAGTGACAGTATAAATTGCACTAAGATCTAATGCAGCTCCAGCTCCATTTACTATGTGATCAAATTGTTGTTACATTAAGTCCTACAAAGTTTTCAACCTCTTTTAGCGTATGTGACATATTTATATGGAAGTAGACCTTTTTCTTCAAAGCATTTACTCCCTGTCCCAGAATCTGCATTCAGGTCTAATGAACTCTAATAACCGATTCAACAAGTTTGTATAGTTTATGAATCATCTTCTATGTTGTGTGGCGAAGTTCTTTCCTGCCCATGTAATTCTTGCTATATTCTTTTTCAAACTTTTCTTGTTAACTGTTCATTTTGTTCATTGTATTTCCTGACCTCAATAGTTGAGATGAAGCTGTGAAATGATTGTGAAAGGATGCTAGTTAAAATAGCTGTAATATATGAATTTTGAATTTCAACCATGTTAATTAATTCTGGCATTTTCACCTAGGTTGTGGAATAAGGATCATTGTTATAATTATATTCAACATAAAAGTCAATTCTCATAGATTAATAGTATACTCATGCCAATTCTTGATTTAGCCCTTTCTTCACACTTGATGCTAATCAGTAGAATGCTTTCAATCTAAGGTTATAAAAAGGTTCATTTTGACCTCTGACAGAAGGATTTTCAATTTTTCGCTTTAACACGCTTAGCTGCAAGAACTATTTTCTATGGATATAGGTAGAATACTCATATTAGTCCCTATACTCTTTTCACTTTGCCCTTTTAGTCCTCCTATTTCAATTTAAGTCCTTTTAATCGCTCTACTCTTTGAATGAGTGCAATTAAGTCCCCATATACACTTTGAACATACCAATTACTAATTTTTATTGCTCATATATTCTATGAATCATATAAAAAATAAAGAATTTGTATTATTTTCCTGAATTGTGTATATTACAATGATTATTATGGATGAATTGTGTAGTATATTAATTATTTTTATGATTAGAACAGTTTTAGGGGACTTGAGTGCACTCATTCAAAGAGTAGAGGGATTGAAAGAGCTTAAATTGAAGTAGGAGGATTAAAAGGGCAAAATAAAATAAGTACAGGGACTAACATGGGTATTCTACCATGGATATATAATCATGAAGGCTGTTGAAGATGTCCAATTTTTAACTATGATATGACCTCAGTAAAGATTGCCATCTTGTGGATGTTTGACACTTTGACTTTGCATTCACTGTTTGT
>NC_052484.1:15467488-15477488 GCF_009730915.1 Dioscorea cayenensis subsp. rotundata
TTGTCCTTTTATAATTTATTATATTTGACTTTTAATCCAAAAACAGTTACGATAACCTATGAGTCCTAAGCGCAAAATTCTTCCACCAGTAAAAATTAATTTATGAAAACGATGTGAAATATACTGTTTTTAAAATATATATAATAAATTAAATTACAAAAGAAACCCATCGAAAGTCATATCGGTCAGGCTTCTAAGGTAGGTTACAAACTTAAAATCAATAAATAAAATTCCCCAAAATTTCTCTCTCTCTCTCTCTCTCTCTCTTTATATATATATAGCCTTATAATAAAGACAAATCATTGAGTTCTTCGAGCTGATCGGAGTTGAGAGGAGGAGGCGAGATGGGAGCAATGGCACCGCCGCCGCGCTGCTGCCTTGCCCTAAGACGCTGCCGGCTGACATCCAATGGGGCTTAGCAGGGCGATAACCCACTGCATCACGCGCGTTGCCGCTGGCGATCCTCCAGATTTGACTCGTGCTCGTCGTCACAGATCCCTTGCCTTTTGCTCCGCCCATCCGGCAACCCCGCGTCATCGCCGAGATCATCGTTAGTATTCTCACCTATTCCTTCTCGCGTTTAAGCGTTGATTTTTCTTTGATTTTTAACGATTGCTTTTCCACGATGCTGAAAGATTCCGTGGGGTCTTTTGTGAGTGATTCCTTTATCATGTTACTATGTGCTTTTCATATTGAGAACGAGATTGTTCTTTTTGAACCATGATTCTCAACTACTTATTTGATCTTCTTCTTTTAATTTCACTAATTGCTTGAATTTTTGATTATAATGTTACTGGTTCCTTTTCCTTATTCTTATGGACATGTTTTTTTTATTTAGTTTAGTGTTTCTTATTAATATATTTAGTAAGAGCATCTTAGTCTTTTGCTATTTGGTATGAGATTTTTTTTTAAGGTATTCATTTTAAGAAAGGATTTAGGATTGAACTTTTGTGCACGTCTTTACTTTTTCTTTAAATACAGATTGATATTATTTTTGATTCATGGTTTTGTTTCTCAAAAGCTATGGGTTTTAAGTCAATTCTGGCACATTGAAGAAAGCCATAAGAACAGGTTTTTCCAGGGATGTTCTCTTTTTCATGTGCAAAAATTTCAACTTGAACTATCAAACTAATTATCCAAAATGGCCATATCTGACTCATTTTCACTTTTACAAGGAGTCTTTTTCTCCAAACATGAGGAAACATATATATATATATATAGTCAAGGTGTGCGGAAATCTATTTTCATTGGGCTGCAAGTCTATTCATAAGCAATGAAACTGCTGCAAGTCTTAAAGCTCTTTTATTCCTAATATAGTGTTTCTTATTAATATATTTAGTAAGAGCATCTTAGTCTATTCCTATTTGGTATCAGAATAGGTATTCCTTCTAGGAATAGATTTGAGATGGAACCTTAACATCACTGTTGTGCACTTCTCATCTATCTTTAAATAATACAGATTTTTATCACTAAAAAACATAAGAAGTTCTATAACATGGTGCATGGATATTATTTTACGTTTTCATGTTTTTGTTTCTCAAAAGCTATGGGTTTTAAGTCAATCCTGGTACAATGAAGAAAGTCATATAAGAACAGGTTTTTCCAAGTGGATTTTTTTTTTTCTATTCTATGTGCAAAAATTTCAACTGGAACCATATAAACTAATCATCCGAAGTGGCCATATCTGACTCATTTTCATTGATACAAGGAGGTTTTTTTTTCCAAACACGAGAAGCACACACACACATATATATATATATATTTAGTCAAGGTGTGCGGAAATCCATTTTCATTGAGAAGTAAGTCTATTCTCCCGTCTGAATCATCTTGGCACCAAGCAATGAAACTGCTGCTAGTCTTAAGGAGCTCTTTCTTCCTAATTTCTTTTACTAATTTACATGATCTTTTTTCTTTGTTAATAATAATAATAATAATAATAATAATAATAATAATAATTGTCTAAAGTAATTCACGTCCAAGGATATCAGACCGCTTTTACGGACGTTTTATCTTTCTATTGTTTTTGTTTATTTTTTTCGTGTGGTTCCTTTTTATTTTTAAATCTTAATATGTTTGTATATGTCCTTGACAAAGTAGTGATTTATATACTTTCATTAATAATAAAAATACGTATGCATAATTTTGTTTTCTTGGAATGTACAGGGAGGTATACTGCTGGGGCCGTCGGCGCTGCGCGTAGCACGGCGTTCCTGAACAACGCGTCTTTCCCCAAAGCAAAGCTTTGACGGTGCTGGACACCCCTCGCAAACATCGGCCTTCTCTCTTCCTCTTCCTCGTCGGTCCTCGAGGTCGACCTCAAATCCATCCGCACCGCACTGGCAGCCGGCACTCGCCATCGCCGTGGCCCGGCATCTCCTTCCCCCTTCTCGCCCTCGGCGTTGGCGCTTCCTTCGTCTTCCCACTCCACCGTTTCAAAGATGCTCGCCATATCCCTTCCTCGTCTTCATGGGCGTTGCCCTCTCCATCACCGACCTTCCAGTCCTCGCCCGCATCCTCGCCGAGCTTAAGCTACTCACCACCGAGCCTTGGTCGCATGGCCGTATCTGCTGCCGCATTCAACGACCTGTTTGTCGCTTGGTTCTTCTCGCTCTCCGCCATTGTCTCTCTCCGGCTGGTTCTCCTATTGTGGCTCTCTTGGTTTTCTCTCTGGCATCGCCTCGCCTTTTCGCTCTGCTCAGATCTGCCCCTGTTTTTAGTTTGGATGGCAAAAGCTCACACAAGGAGAGCAGTTCAAAGTCGCCACATCTGCCTGACCCTCGCCACCGTCCTCGCCGCCGGGTTCGCCACCGACGCGATCGGCATCCACGCCCTTTTCCGGGGCCTTTGTCGTCGGCATCTCTGTCCCCAAGGAAGGGCCTGGCCGTGTCATGATCGAAAAGATCAGTTTAGTTACCAGCCTTTTTCCTCCCACTCTACTTCGTCTCCAGTGGACTCACAAACCAACGTAGCCACCATTAGCAGTGGTCAGTCATGGGGTTTGGTTGTTCTTGTTATCACCACTGCATGTTTTGGCAAGATTCTCGGCACTATCGTCGTCGCACCCCTTTGTCAAGGTTCCTCGCCGGGAGTGTACGGCCCACTGCTTCCTGATGAACACTAAAGGTCTCGTGGAACATCGTGACTCAACATTGGCCGGAAGACCGAAGTCTTGAATGAGTAGAGGACCTTCGCTATTATGATTCTATTGGCGCTTTTCACCACCTGTCCGTCACCCACTCCTATTGTCCTGGCTATCTAACTAAGCTCAGCCCAGCACGTAATTCCCTTTACACACCACGTAAACGCAATGACACGCAGGCAGAGCTCCCGTATTCCACGGCTTGGCTACAGTGGCAACTCTAACATACCAACATTCCACGGTCGACGATCAGGAGTCTCATCGCGGCAAAGCACCCGGCACTCTCACTGTTTATGCTTTTTGCATCTCATGGAGTTGTCGAGAGGTCCTCAACACGCCTTACGCGCGGTGCTGGACAGAGCCAGACAGTGGACTCCCCTTTCTGGAACAAGACGGCGGCTAATTCCATGGCGGTGGAGACCAGCTGCGTGGTCGCCGCATTCAAGGGAAGCGTTCCAGCGTCTGAGCCGTAACTCAGGTGCGTCCCATGACTTGCATCTCTGATCTCCAAACCATGCAGCGGAGACGTCCTCGACGGCTGGCACCCAGCAAAAGCGTGGCGCGGCACGGCTGCCTTTCCCTACAAAACCATGCAGCCCGATGGCTCATTCCGGTCAGGCTGCAGCCCGCGCTTACCAGCGGATCGGCCACGGCGCGTACTCGAGGCGAGCGTGCTCGGTTGGCGTTCTCGTCGATCACGTGGGTTCGATGGCGAGGCCTACAAATATTAACAAGTGATGTACGTCCTATAGGATCCGGTGTGTCATCTTCTTTTCGGCCGGAGCTGATGATCGAAGCTCTCGCGCCAGCCGGTGCTCGTGTGGCCGAGCATCCTGGCGTGCTGATTGCTGGGTGAGTTTGCGACAACCACTGCAGAGTTGCGCATCACTATGGACGCGGATGCAACCAGCCGAGCCACTGATGATGCTGCTGCTATTGCTGCTGTAAGAGCATCGGTAAGATTATAAGGTTTCAGGTCTGGTTGGGACACATGCTGATTTACAACCTCAATCAAGGATCTTGGCGAGGTGTAATCCTGAGTCCACGCAACATTGGGTTCAGGCCGAGTTTGGATTGTCGGGATTGGGTCCTGTGGGGTGCCAGCCACAGATGAGTTTCGCACAGCTTCAGTATGTTGGTGTTGCAGCAGTATGATGCCGCGGCTCGCGGGGTGCCGAACTCGGCACGGAGTTCGGTATTTTGGCAGATTTGGCGCAATTCGTCTGACACTACGGATGATGAGCAACAGCGACTTTGTTTATTTTTCTCTTAATTTTTGATCCTAGTTTGACTGGTGCTTCTGTTCCATCGTCTCTTTTAATACAATTGAATAATGAGCTGTGTAAAGGGTTTGTTTTTAACTGGTTGATTGGTAGGAGAAAAAAAAAAACAAGAGTAAAAGAATAGTCTCGTTTTATTAGTTCTCATAGAAAGATGTAAAGGTGGGATGAACTTTTTTTAATTATTATTAATAAGGTGTTTGTTTGCTGAAACTTTGGTGGCCAAAACAATTTTATAAAATTGAATCTCCTTTTAGACATAATTTTAAATAGTCCATTTATTATTTAAAAGCCAGTTTCAAGACAACAAATTTTCTGCTTGTATCCCTTTGCCAATGTTGCCGAACTGAGCGTTTAATATACTTCTTATTATTGTTTAAATATTGAACTTTATATTTAAATATATCTCTTACGTTTAAATATTTTATTCTACATTTGCTTCATTATTTTTATCGTTTAAAAATAAATTTGTATCCGCTTAAAATGTACTACGGGATGGTGCTAGCGGTTTCCCCAAGCGTAATTACTACGCTCCGGTTCTCCCAAAGCGTTTCCACTCCGTCGCACATAAAAATCGAACATTACATTACACTCTATAAGAGATTATTAAGTAATAAGGATATTTTAAGCGAGAAAATATTAAGTATATTTTTGTTGTAATTACATTGATATTATTAAATAATAAGGATATTTTAAAGCGATATTAAATTTAAGCGGAGAAAGCCTAAACTTAAGCGAGAAAGCAAGTTAAAGGGCAAAAAGTTATCATTATCTGAGTTAAAATGAATGTCGATATTAGCCGATAATGAAAAATGAAAAGTGAAGCAGAACCCTACACGATAATGTACCTGCGGACTACATATCATCAACAAAGACGAGAACCTCAAGCGAAGCAGAATGAATTTAATTGAATTTAGATACATGTACATTTACATTGACAAAAATTTGTCATGTTCTTGAGGATGAATTTGAATTTAAAGTGGTTTACATTTGAAACTATTACACCTATACTGATGACTATGACCCAGCTTACGTACACTCCCCTACAGTTTAGGGTTTTACGGTAAAAGCGGAGTTTAAACAATTACATTGATATTTACACAATGAACTATATGCTTAAACACTTTGAAAGTGTATGTTAAACAAATGAATCTGGATTATTAAAGAAAGAATCGTGGCCATACAAATATAGAAAGAATGACTAAGAACCCGCTTGCGAAGACTCCCCTCTGGCTGTGATGCCGTGCCCTCCCACTCCCTAAGTGTCAGGGAAGCATACCTTAATCGCGAAATAAGGAGGGCGTCGGTCTGCGGTACCGTAACTTCTCACCGGCGAGTGGCGCTCGATAAACGCGCATGACATAGGCCAGCTGCGATCGACACTTCCTTTTTACATCGTGGGGCTTGATTAGCCGATTGAACACAGCGGGTACTTTCTCGATCATGCGCCACTAGACTTCCATGTCGTCTGGGATACCGAATAGGTTCATCTGCCGAGATATACAAAGTTCATATTAGAATACCGATTATTTCTACGAACACTATTACACAAACACAAAGTATTAAAAGCACTTACCATTTCTAGCAGCGTTTTTATATCGTATTCTTCGCTTTGGCATGAAGAATAATGCACAGTATTCTTGTTTTCATTGTCAAGGGAGACGGCGACATGGAAGTAGCCACTCATAATTATCGGGAGGATGACGATGTCCACTTCATGCAAGATTCTTGTGCGGCATCTCCGATCATAGCCATAACCGTGTGGATTCATATGCGTCGTCGCTACGCTTTGACATGAACAAGGGCGGTGGCCGTGTGATGGAGGCAGCGCCTCTTATAACGATATGGCACTACGCTCATCGTCTTTTTGCAAGATACATACGAGATACGTCCATCACGCACATCGCATGACCATCTCCTTTCCCTCGGCGGTCGAATAGATTGGCGGGTGTGGTGCTTGGCTGGTCATTCTTCCACCGCGACAGTCTTTCGTGGTTGAGCGGAACAAAGACATGTAAACAATGTTGTAAGTATAAAAATTAAGCGTTAAAGTATAAACTTTAAATTCTATATTGAATGTTTTAAGCGATAGCGGTAATATTTAAAGGGTATCACTTATAAGTTAAATGTTGTCCGTAAATTTTTAAGCGTTAGCAGCTCCTACTTAAATGGTAACTAAAAAGCAGGTTTAAACAATATCATAAAAACTTCAAACTTACTTGTCCATGGGAGGCGGTTGAGGAAGATCCTTATCAACTCTGCTTTCAGTACTTATTGGTAGCGATTAGTACCGGTATTTTTTCTTGAATGAAGACTTTTCAGAAGTTCTTCTACTTTTATTGGCTTCCTTTAATGGGGGCACGGCAGCGGCATCAGCAGGAGACACTTCCTTACATGCTTCTTGTTCTTGTGGGATTGTATGCGCCTTGATCGGCATCGCAGTCGGCCGTTGGTTCCGCAGGTGAATTCCCGCCGTTGAGGATAGACTCAGCGACCTTCTCAGCACCGTGAGTTCCGCGGCGGCGGCATCGATGGGGAGACACAGCGTTATGCGGTTGTTCTTCTTCATGGATTGTGTCCATCTTTGATGCCGCCTTATGTAGGCACCCGGTTCCGCGGTATGCATGATATCGTCAACAGCAGTCGACGATCTTTTCCACGCGGCAAACTCGGCGCCATCTTCGATCTCCTCCCCGTGATGGGCATGTCATCAGCGTTAACAACATCGGCCGCCGATGGTCGCTGCTGCGATAGTCTTTGCTATTATTTCATCGTCGGTGGCACGGGTGAGACGGAAGCGTATTGTTTTCCTCTTTTTGCAAGCTTCTTGAATGAGGCCGTCTTTGAAGGCGCCACCCGATGATGTCCTCGTCGTCGAACTCCGGCAGCGTGTCGATCCGGGTGCTTCATTTGTTTTTGAAGGGAAAGCGCGGTCGATGTGGCGTGGCCGACGCTTCCAATGCCACCCGGCGACAAGCGGGAGACTTCGATCGTCAAAAATCAGCGAGCTTGCATGAGAGTTGCGATGACATCCTCGCCTGGTGCTGGCGATGCGCCGCGTTGAGTGGCTGACGGTCGAGAACCCGCGGTCGGGCGGGGTGGAGGGCTTCTCCGGCCTCGGCGAATCGTTTTGGCTCGAGGCGGGAGAGCAGCAGTCCGGTGGCGCAAGGAAGAGGTTGCCCTCTCATCTTGCCTTTGAGCAAGCGGTTCGGGAGCAATAGCATCCGACCGCCGGTTGGCCGAACAAATACTTCTTCATCGGCGTTCGCGGAACTGCTCGAAACTAGCATGTGTAAACCAAACAATCTTAGCGAAATTATTTAGTTTAAACAATTAAAACTATATTTACACATGTAACTCGTATATTTAAAGTTATAACCTATTGTGTTAAGCGATTAAAACAAACAAATTAAACATTAAACTAAAAAGTTTAAGCGGTAGTTGAACAAAGTTAAGCAGTGATAGTTATAATGTTAAGCGATAGATGAATAAAGTTAAGCGGTAAATGATATGGTTAAACGTTAACGTCTACAGTTAAACAAAATATTTTTGAATTATTACCTCTTTTCCTTGAGATGACAAACTCCGTCTCTATCATCGCTTGCTTCAGTGAGTATTTTCCGTAGCTGCGGCATCGTCAGGGATCTTGCGAGAAGCGGACTTTCTTTCGGTTCGGTCATCTCGTAAAAACCGGATGTTAAGCGCTGCAGGTGCGACCCGCTTAACATGCCGGTGTTGGTCTTCTTCCAGCGCGATCTAGATTGCACTCGGGTGGCGGCTTGTGGTATGTCCTCCATAAGCCCACTTGTGCGTCGCTTGCGCCCGTGCGTGGCGCCCCATTCGGTAGATCATCGACGCAATCAGCGATCGATTTAGGGCAAACGGCGGGGAGGTATTTGGGAAGAGGATTGTACCGGGAGGACTACCATCGATGGTTTGGCAAAAATTCTCCTCTTCTCCCTCTACATCCAGCGAGTTCTTTGAAGAGTGCTCGATGGAGTCTACCGTGTCTCAGTGCGTCTTGATAAATACCTCTCTTGAAATGGCCAGTGTTTTCTTCTTGACACACACGGCGCCTCCCCATCATAGCCGAGCGAGACGATTGCCACATCTTGAGGGCTGAAAGTCGACATGCTTTCCCGATCTGAATTTATTGAGTGCGGTTATCGTATCTGCGAGCGAGTCGAAGGGCCCAGCTCTTGGTATCGACTTCAACTTCGATGCATCGTGAGCGGTGTTCTTCGGATGATCTCCGATGTCGAGGGATCATGTGAACTTTCAATTCGACCACGGTCTCCCTACTGGGTGTCAAGTAGCATACGCCCGTTAACTAGATTGACCGCCATAATCACAAACTGCGACGATAACGACTACATTGTTAGCGGAAATGTAATTTGTTAAGCGGTAAACACTCGGTTCTTAAACAACGATATCATTTTTTTAGCGATGGCGTATACTATTAAGCGGAGATACGAAAATAATTAAGCGAGGCGAGACTAACGCAAGCGGTGAGCTTCGTTGTTTAAGCGGAACCTCATTTTTCTGGCTGCAACCATATCAGTTGAAAGGGTAGCGTAGATTATAAACATTACACAAAAGCACAACAATCGGAAAAACCATTTCGATCATTGTACATAGAGCGAAAATGTAAAACAAAACAAAAACCCTAATCGAGACATCTCACTGAGACTAACAAAAAACCCCATTGATTAATCCCCACAGCTTCGATGTCTTCCAACAAAAACAAAATCACAAACCAAAAACCGAAAAAAATGTCTCTTACGTAGCGAATAGTTAACAAAAACCATAATGAATACCTTAGGCGCAAAGTGACGAAATCTGAGAATACTTGCGGGACTTCTTCTTGAGGCAGGTGGAAAGGGAAAGAGTCTGAGTGGGAAGAAGAAGAGTGGAGCATAGAGTTGAGTGAGTCGCGAGTTGAGAGAAGACAAGCAATTTGTAATGCCTAAGAAAAACCCACCCACTTCCTCTCACTGCCGTGAAATGGGTGCGACCACGACTTCCGTCTGAGGGCATTTTTCAGTCCATAAAATTTTTAAATACACTCCGTTTAATGCCGATTACGTACTTTGGGGTTTCAAAATCATGGAGTTGAAAAGGAAGGGGTTTTTGGGTATTCCGAAACTATGGGGGTTTGTTTGGCAATTTGGCAAAGTTATAGGGTTTTTTTGGCAATTTCCACTTATTATTATTATTATTTGCTTCTTCTTCTGTTCTTATTTATTTATTATTCTCCTTATTTATTTATAATTTTTCTTATTTTTTATTATACGTCCTCATCTTTTACTTATTTATTTATTAAATTATTTATTTATTTTTTATTATATCTCTTACTATTATTATTCTTATTATTTATTATTATATATTCTCTTATACTTCTTATTCTTATTTATTTATTAGTCTTCCTTTTTCTTCTTCTTCTACAGCTTCTTCTTCTTCTTCTTATTATTATTATTATTATATTATTATTATTATTATTATTATTATTATTATTGTTATTGTTATTATTGATTATTTCATATTTTTTTATTATATTTCTTATTATTCTTCCTCTTCTTCT